>NC_090751.1:82454134-82458905 GCF_036898095.1 Palaemon carinicauda
GAGAGAGAGAGAGAGAGAGAGAGAGAGAGAGAGAGAGGAGTATTGAAATCAAATTTCAGAATTGAAGATGCTGATAATGTGGAATGTTGGAGGAGCTAGTGATCTGAGAAAAACATGTTTATATTATGCTTTAAAATCCACTGCCAACATATCGTCAGCAGCCGTGATCGTATAGTGGTTAGTACATTGCGTTGTGGCCGCAATAACCCAGGTTCGAATCCTGGTCACGGCACTGGTCGTTGTTTTGAGTTTACATATTGTAGTTTTTGTTCAAGAAATATTGATGGAATACAAAAGAAGAACAGTCTATTTTATCTAATGTGTGAATAGCTTGAAGTATTGACCAATAAGAGAGAGAGAGAGAGAGAGAGAGAGAGAGAGAGAGAGAGAGAGAGAGAGAGGTGCCAGGCTACTCAGGGTAATCTCTTCTATAACAGAGCATAGTGTTAGTATACTGGAGACTTACCTTACCTTACCTAATTCTATGTTTGGGTTCCCCCAGGTCCCTCAGTGTGAGGCACCTCATATATCCACCAGAGAGTTGCTTATGCATCTTCCGGTGTATTTTGCATCTTCCAGTCTTGGATGGTCTGGGATGCATCTTAGGTGTTTATCGAGCTTATTCTTCAACACATCTACGCTCACTCCTGATATGTTTCTTAGATGAGCTGGCAGCGCATTACATAGTCGCTGAATTATCGATGCTGGTGCGTAGTGGATTAATGTCCTGTGCGCCTTCCTTAGTTTTCCTAATATAGTTTTGGGCACTATTAATCTACCTCGGCTTGCTCTTTCTAATACTTTTAGCTCCATGATGTTTTCAGTAATTCCTTCGATTTGTTTTCTGATATTTTTAGCTCCATGATGTTTTCAGTAATTCCTTCGATTTGTTTCCATGCTTGTATTATCATGTAGCGTTCTCTTCTCCTTTCTAGACTGTATAATTTTAAAAATTGCTATTTGGTCATTGCATAACATATTCCTGTTTAACATTACACCAAGGTCTTTAATTGCTTCCTTGTTTGTGATTGTCTCGTTATTAGGTCCCCTGTATGCATATACCATTCTTTCTCGTTTCCATAATTTATTGATTCGAATTTATCGGAGTTAAATACCATCTTGTTTATCTCTGCCCATTCATATATTTGGTTAGATCTCTTTGTAATGAGTTCCATTCTTCATCACAAGTAATTTCTCTACTCAGTCTTGTGTCATCAGCGAAACTTCTCACTACAGAGTCTTTAACATCACAGTCTATGTCTGAGATCATAATAACAAACAGCAGTGCAGCTAATACCGTACCCTGTGGCACGCCAAATATTACCTGAGCTTCATCTGATTTCTCGTCATTTGCAACCACTGTCTGTTCTCTGTTTTGTAGAAATTCTTTTATCCATTTTCCTATCTTTCCCTTAATATTATGCTTTCTCATTTCTTTCGCTAATATATCATGGTCTACCATGTCAAAGGCTTTTGCAAAATCAAGATATACCACATCTGTGTCTTTTTCATTTATCATATTTTTATATATGTTTTCATAGTGTGCTATCAGTTGGGTTTGTGTACTTTTTTCGAGCACAAAACCGTGTTGACCTATATCAAACAAATTATTTTTAACCAAATGATTCATTATTTTCTTTTTTATTACCCTTTCATACACTTTCATAATATGTGATGTTAGACTAACAGGTCTATAATTGCTTGCCTCTAGTCTTGATTCACTTTTGAAAATTTGTGTTTATCATATATACCGCTCATATCTACACTTTGTCTTAGCAGTATTGCAAGCAGCTTCGCGATAGTGTGTGCAGTTTTTTTTTAACAAAATCGATGGAACTCCATCTGGCCCGGCCGCCAATCCATTTTTAATTTCGATTATAGCCTGCACAATATCTGCTTCATTAATATCTATATCCGTTAGATATTCAATATTTTCTTTTCTCATTTCTGTTTCATTATTCTCATTCGCTATTCTTGGCGTGCATTCACTCATATTTTTCTGCTAATATGTTGCATATTCTTAGAGGGTCTATTTCTAATCTCCCTTTATTCCTCCTTTTTTGCATGGGAATAAAGTATTTTGGGGTTTTCTTGATATTTTGAAGTGTCCTTTCTTCTAAGTCTCTTTTTTCATTTTCTTTCGATCGTATAATCTTTTTTTTCTGCATTCTCTATCTTACTTTTTATTTCCATCATTTTCCATAAATTTTTTCTTTTTCAAGATTTTTCTTCCACTTTCTAATTTTCTGAAATAAGATCCTTCTGTCTCTTGGTATGCATGTCTGATGTTTATTTTTTCATTTTCGGTACATATTTTTCAATAATGTTCTCCAGTATTTTGTACAGTATATCCATATTTACCTGTATATTATCACTTACTAATACATTTTTTCCAATCTTTGTTCAATTCTTCCTTTATTTTTAACCGTTTTATATTCTTACCATAAAAATTATATTTTCCATATCCTTCCCATCATTTTGTGCTTTGTTTATCTCTGCATTCACTTGCTTTGGAATGGACTATTAATTCTATGACATTGTGGTCTGAAATTCCCGTGTTATACACTATTATTTCTTTAACATAATTCCCCTCATTCACAAATACTAAATCTAGGACGTTCTCTTTTCTTGTTGGAATGTGGTTTATTTGTTGCATATGTTCTAATAGCATATCTTGAAGCTTTTCAAACTCTTTTATCTTCTGCGCTACTATTACTCTCTTTTTTATATGTATATATACAACCACTTTCTTCTATCCGTTCTTTCCAATTCATGAAAGGAAAGTTAAAATCTCCGGATAGGAGTATATTCCAGTCTTTATGGTTTCTACATATATCATCTATTTTTTCTATTATTGTGTCAAACTCCTTAGTATTTGGGGTCTGTAAACTACAATATTCACTAATTTTTCATGTTCATATTTTACCGCAATCAATTCACATTCTGTGTTGCTGTATTTTTCCCAGACTTATCCTTGATTTATGTCTCTTCCATATATTGCGGTTCCCCCTTGATTCCTATTTGTTCTGTCTGATCTATATGTTTGGAAACCTTTTATCTGGTCATCACTGCCAGTCTCTTGGGAATACCCTGTTTCACTTATATTTAATATATCTACTTTTTCAATTTGGGTTAGTTCTTCTAAGAACTCTATTTTCCTTTGAGAGTTACTCGTGACTAAACCCTGTGCATTCATCACTATTATGGTTTGTGTTTCATCCCCATTATTTAATATTCGTAATAAGGATTCTCCCATGCTTCCTTCCTGTACTGATATGATGCTCTTTTCTTCATTTCCAGGAATTCTGCCATTAAAAAATCCAACTTTTCTATTATATTTGCTCTTTCGTCTTCATATTTATTTTTGTGTGTATACCTGCAATTATCCCCATATCTGCACCAACCCCTGGCATTATAGATGCATTCTTTGTAGTTGGGCTCTAATTGTGCATATTTGGGTAGAAAGGCATCATATCTTGGGGCATTTTGTGCATAGCGCAGTATGTACTTGGCTTGTTTTTTTCTTTTGTTTCTTTTTTGTTTCATTTTTGCTTTCATTTTTCTTTTCTGTTTGCTGAGTTTTCTGACTTTCATTCATGGTTGCAGGATGCATATATCGACAATTTTTGTTGAATTTGCATCATTTTCCTTCTTTCAGGTTCTTGCATATTTTTGGATGGAGATCTCTGCATTCGTCTCCATATCCGTCTAAATACACACATTTACCATATATTTCATAATTATGGCATATCTTTGGATGCTTGTAGTAGCATCTTTCGCCAAATCTGCAATTCCCTCTTTTCATTGAATTGCAGACTATATTTTTCTTTTCTTTTTTTTTTCTTGTTCTTGTTCTTCCCTAAAAGAATGCAGGACCGGGTAGAGTCTCTTGGGTCTATTATTTGTTTCCCTTGATAATTTATTTCTTCGTAAGTATGTTGTTGAATGGCATCATATGTTGTATCAATGATTTCCTCTACATCCTTACACATATCCTGTTCATTTTTCTCTTCTTCTTCTTCTTCTTCAGCTATTTGCAGATTCAGCTCGACTTAATTATATTTTCTATCCAGACTAAGCATGTTGAGCAGAATACCTTTGTGTCTTTAGTATTCATTTTGTGTTGCACTTCAGCGCAAGTAGGGTGTGTTGGTACATGACATACATCGCATTTCCTTCATACTGTTGCTGGTTGAGAATACTGTACCACATCTTACATGTATTGCACCATTTTGGCATTCCTATTCCTAATGCATCAATCAGCATATTCACCATGTTGGACTTTTTATTGTTCTTGAATGGAATGTGCTGATTGATGTAAACTTTCTTTATAAGTCTCTTTATCACCTGGATCTTCTTTGGAATTTCTTCTATCATTTTGCTGATGTTTTCCGCAGACTTGCTCCAGTTTGTTGGATCATATTGTTTCAATATGTTTCAGAATAATTTTCTGTCACACTGGTTGGATCTATTTGTGACCTCTGTTACCAATAGATCTAGTTCTTGTTTTGCCAACTCATGGAATTTACTCTTGTTCTTGCTGATGGCAGCAATATCCCTCCAAGCCTTCTTTGTGTTAGAGGCTGCCATCTTGTTCGGATTTTTAGTATTTCACAAGATAACTATCCTATGCCGACGTTTTATCCCACTCTTCCGAACTCAAACTAATCACCAAATATCACGAAAACTTGTATCTATATTGCCCTCGATAGGCTTTTGTTATTCGCATTAAATCATCTGATTTTCTCAGATCAAAAAATTGGGACTCACT
>NC_090751.1:82461905-82466905 GCF_036898095.1 Palaemon carinicauda
CATTTAATAGGTCGTGAATCGCTCCCTTCCTGATATCTACCAACACCTGCTGAGGTCACACAAATGGGCGTAAGGCTTGCAACCTCATCCTCTCAAAATTGGATTAAGAAAAAAGTCAGATTATTTGTGTGTTTTTGTGTCCCATTTCTCATGACTGGTTGCCAGTAAATTTAAGGCGATATTACAGTTATCTGATTTACTTTGAAATTAACAGGAAAAAAATTATGCAAAATTTTCTTTTATATTAAAAAAAAAAAAAAATATTTCAATGCATTATAAAATCTCATATAAACATTTGCCAAATTTATTTTTAAAAATATATAACTCGGGAGTTTCGCCAATTACTCGTTTGAATTTGTTACTTTTTTCCATTAATAGCTATATTTATATTGTGTGGTTCCACGATACAGAGGATACGAATGCAGTGTCAGCGTTTTTATGGTCACCCACAGACACAACATCCAATTAAACACATGATTGACAGGAAGGAATGTTGATAGCCCCTAACTACCCACAAAATTGGGTATTACCACCAGAGTTGCCAATTAACCTAATTCGAGTAGCTCTACTTCGAATGGACTTTGGACCAATCTCCCTTATATAATATAGAGCAAATATCTGGCTATATATAAGAATACTGTATATAAATATGTCTTTTCTGGTCACGCTAGACTCTCCCCTTTCCCTCGGATAGGAGGAAGTGGAATAGTCATACCTGATGAGAGGGTTGTGTGTGGACGTATCTGTATAAATATCATGCCGTCATTTTTGACGGGTCGCGTATAATAGTTTTGAGATAATTAGGGGGTGGTTGATAGTAATCCTTTTATTTATATATTGCGTAATTGATAGGAATATCTTGGGGCACTACGTGTATAAGGGCTAGCAAACTCATATAACCTTTGTTCATCAATCTAGCGTTGTACAGTAGCCTCTGTTCATAGTTTAAGGTTAAAGTTAACTTACCTGGATTGTGGTGGCCGATGTTGTAACGTCCCTGACTTGTGAACGTCAGACTGGGGTTCGAGTCCCGCTCAAACTCAATAGTTTCTTTGGTTGCTGTAATTTCACCATCCTTGTAAGCTAAGAATGTGGGGTTTGGGGGAGCCTATATGTCTATCTGCTGAGTCATCAGCAGCCATTGCTTGGCCCTCCTTGGTCCTAACTTGGGTGGAGAGGGGGCTTGAGCGCTGATCATATATATATATGGTCAGTCCTCTAGGACATTGTCCTGCTTGATAGGGCAATGTAACTGTCCCTTACCTCTGCCATTCATGCGCGGCCTTAACCTCTAAACCCCCCTTTTTTTCTCTTTCTGTCCAAACAAGATAAGATAACAGTCTGAAAACATGGGTTCATGGAATAGTCTAAAAAGGAATGTGGAATGTTCTTAGGAAGTTCATTTTTTTTATTTAGTTTCTACATGAATTGTAGATATGATTTTCAGACTACTCCTCGCATTTCTTTGTTCTTTTCTCAAGTTTTTTTGTTTATTTATGAATCGGCATTGTTGAACGTCAATTGCGTTTAAAGGTTTAAAAGCCACTTATGAATGGCAGAGGCAAGGGACAGTGACATTGCCCTGGCGAGCAGGACAATGTCATATAGACTGACCAAATACATGTATACATAAGATTAGCATCCAATCCCCCTCTCCACCCAAGCTAGAACCAAGGAGCGCCAGGCAATAGCTCCTGAGGACTCGGCAGATATACTTATAGGCGCCCCCATACCCCACTCCTTAGATCACAAAGATGGTAAGGTTGCAACGACCACGGAAACTAACGAACTTGAGCAGGATTCGAATCCCAGTCTGGTCAACAGCAAATAATGACGTTACTAATGAGTTCTTAAGGATTAATTCTGTAATTAAAGCTCGTTCAAGAGGGAAAGAAATAAGCGACATATAAAGCAATTAATGCTTAATGGTTTGCAATCGTATGGAAATTACTTCAATACAAGTGTACGCGATCCGTCAAAACGACGGCTAAATTATTAGATGTAGATTTGCATACACGCATACGAATACACACATAGATTCTACCCTTCCCAGCCACTCCCCCTTCCGTAACTACAACACGGCAGTTGTGGTTTCTGAGTGTACCTCTCGGGGCAACACCTCTCACCATGGTAAGACTACTCTTTCTCCCGCAAACAGCCTACCCAGGGACCGGAGATAGACCGAGTAGGTATAAGTCTGTCAATCCACTTAGCGTGAATGGAAATATATATATTACACACACACACACACACACACACACACACATATATATATATATATATATATATATATATATATATATATATATATATATATATATATATATATATATATATATATATATACTGTATATATATGTATATATATATATATATATATATATTATATATATATATATATATATATATATATATATATATATATAAGTGTATATATGTATATGTATATATAAATATATATATACATATACAGTATATATATATATATATATATATATATATATATATATATATATATAAATATATATATATATATATATATATATATATATATATATATATATATATATAGAGAGAGAGAGAGAGAGAGAGAGAGAGAGAGAGAGAGAGAGAGAGAGAGAGAGAGAGAGAGAGAGACTTGTTCTTCATTATATAGGGGATATATCACAAAAAACGTTGCGTTAAATAGTTGAAAAAACTATTATGTATATCCATAGCTGCCTAGCATTACCTGAAAAGTTATTTCATCAAATTAACTTTTAAAAGTTTTACGAAATGAAGAATAGACATATCTAATCGCGAACATTAACCAGCCTTTACCTTTGGGCAACAGAATGAAAGAAAGAAAAAATTCCTTTATTTCTTTGTTAGTTACTTTGTTTGTCTCTTTCTTTCTTTCGCAGAGTGAAACTAATGACACTAATTATTTCAATCCTCTTTGGTGACGACTGATGAGATTCAATCCTCTCTCAATCCTCTTTCCGGGAGGAACAGGCAAGACTAACGAGTCAAGTTTTGCCAGCAGGATTCGGAAATAACGAGAGAGAGAGAGAGGAGAGAGAGAGAGAGAGAGAGAGAGAGAGAGAGAGAGAGAGAGAAATATTCTGTAATACATCACATAATACTTCTATACAGACAGCTATCTATATATATATATATATATATATATATATATATATATATATATATATATATATATATATATATATATATATATATATAATATATATATATATATATATCTACATATATAATATATATATATATTATATATATATATATAATATATATATATATATATATATATATATATATATATATATATATATATATATTAATATATTTATGTATATATATATATATATATATATATATATATATATATATACAGAGAGAGAGAGAGAGAGAGAGAGAGAGGAGAGAGAGAGAGAGAGAGAGATAAATATTCTGTAATACATCACATAATACTTCTATACAGACAGCTATCTATATATACATATTATATATATGTATATATATATATATATATATATATATATATAATATATATATATATATATATATATATATATATATTTATATATATATCTACATATATAATATATATATATATATATATATATATATATATATATATATATATTATATATATATATATTTATATATTTATGTATATATATATATATATATATATATATATATATATATATATATATATATACAGAGAGAGAGAGAGAGAAGAGAGAGAGAGAGAGAGAGAGAGAGAGATTATCCTTTAATACACAATATCATACTTCTTCACATATTTGTAGAGAGAGAGAGAGAGAGAGAGAGAGAGAGAGAGAGAGAGAGAGAGAGAGAGAGAGAGAGATTATTTTGTAATACACAATATCATACTTCTTCACAACATATTTGTAGAGAGAGAGAGAGAGAGAGAGAGGAGAGAGAGAGAGAGAGAGATTATTTTGTAATACACAATATCATACTTCTTCACAAACATATTTGTAGAGAGAGAGAGAGAGAGAGAGAGAGAGAGAGAGAGAGAGAGAGAGAGAGAGAGAGAGATTTTCTTTACCAATACGTGATATATTCTCACACAAGAGCAGAGAGAGAGAGAGAGAGAAAGTTTCTCTAATGAAAAACATTCTCTACCACAGATAGGTAAAGAGAGAGAGAGAGAGAGAGAGAGAGAGAGAGAGAGAGAGAGAGAGAGAGAGAGAGAGAGAGAGAGATTATCCTTTAATACACAATATCATACTTCTTCACAAACATATTTGTAGAGAGAGAGAGAGAGAGAGAGATTATTTTGTAATACACAATATCATACTTCTTCACAAACATATTTGTAGAGAGAGAGAGAGAGAGAGATATTTTCTTTACCAATACGTGATATATTCTCACACAAGAGCAGAGAGAGAGAGAGAGAGAAAGTTTCTCTAATGAAAAACATTCTCTACCACAGATAGGTAAAGAGAGAGAGAGAGAGAGAGAGAGAGAGAGAGAGAGAGAGAGAGAGAGAGAGAGAGAGAGAGAGAGAGGACCAATTTTCCTCCTTGCTCCTTTCCCCAAGGGAGGCAATGAGAGGGAAAAATGGAGTCTCCCTCCCTTCTGTTCCCTCTTTCATTTACTGGAAAGGGGGAGGATGGAAGAGGGGGGTCTCCCGTAGTGATGGGTGAACGGGAAAAGAGTAGGAGACAGAAACTCGGATTTCGATGTTGGCTGCTTAAACTGACTATTGACTTAGTTAAGTAAACGTAAAATGAATATCAACCTACCCGTTCTATGCTTCATTTACATATTACTATTCTCATTATCATTATTATTATTACTATTAGTATTATTAGTGTACGTAACCTGTCATATATGGCGGATAAATATTTAGATATGCGCACACACAGATTCAACACTTCCTACCACCTCCCTCCCCCCCCCCCCTTTCCTAATCACAACCCGCTGGTTCGGCAATTTGTGGGAATGTGTGGTTTCTGAGTGTACCTCCT
>NC_090751.1:82471905-82489405 GCF_036898095.1 Palaemon carinicauda
GAAAAGGTAAACTGAAGAAAGTAAGATAATTTAAGATTAGCTTGAGTACCTGAACCAGCTGACCATTTTTCTTACATATATATATATATATATATATATATATATATATATATATATATATATATATATATATGTATATATATATATATATATATACAGAGAGAGAGAGAGAGAGAGAGAGAGAGAGAGAGAGAGAGAGAGAGAGAGAGAGAGAGAGAGAGAGAGTTGATAGGTAAGTAGTAGTAGATTGGCCAGGGCACCAGCCACCCGTTGAGATACCACCGCTAGAGAGTTAGGGGGTCCTTTGATTGGCCAGGCAGCACTGCATTGGATCCTTCTCTCTGGTTACGGTTCACTTTCTCTTTGCCTACACATACATCGAATAGTCTGGCATATTCTTTACAGATTCTCCTCTGTCTTCATTCACCTGACAACATTGAGATTACCAAACATTTCTTCTTCACTAAATGGGTTGACTACTGCACTATAATTGTTCAATGGCTACTTTCCTCTTGGTAAGGGTAGAAGAGACTCTTTAGCTATGGTAAGTAGCTCTTCTAGGAGAAGGATACTCCAAAATCAAACCATTGTTCTTTAATCTTGGGTAGTACCATAGCCTCTGTACCATGGTCTTCCACTATCTTGGGTTAGAGTTCTCTTGCTTGAGGGCACACTCGGGCACACTATTCTATCTAATTTCCCTTCCTTGTGTTTTGTTAAAGTTTTTATAGTTTACATAGGAGATGTTTATTTTAATATTATTCTTAAATTATTTATTTTTTCCTTGTTTCCTTTCCTTACTGGGCTATTTTCCCTGTTGGAGCCCCTGGGCTTATAGCAATTTGCTTTTCCAACTAGGGTTGTAGCTTAGCGATTAATAATGATGATAATAATAATGTGAAAGAAGAATGATGGAAATTAGCTAGCTAACCATGGTAGGAATAGTTTAGGAAATCAAGTATTGGTAAGAGTAATGTAAAGTGCTGTATAGAGACAATTTTACCCATATAAAGGTATATTTTTCTTGCTATGACCTCAATCTTAACATAGAACAATAATGCTTTGGTAACATATTAACTTGGTGAATTGTATAGATAGATATTTTCATTACCCCTTCGTAGTTTAATTTGGTTAAGATGAAGTTGCCCTTTTTCTTTATCTTAATGTTGATAGTATCTCTTATAATTGTGATTGTATAAGATATTGACCTAACTAACTATTGGTGTCTATTAAACCAGATCGAAAAACATGGCTGCTAATGCCTCTTAAAAGGCCTGCCACTAGAAACATGAATTGTGCCGAGTCATCGTAATATTGACCAAATTAATACTTGATAAAATGACAACCTGCCTACAGAGAAAGATCATTTTTTGAATGAGAGAGAGTAGTGTAGTCACTGATGAACAGTATTCCATTTGATTTGGAATATGTCTATAATAAAAAAAAAAAAAAAAAAAAAAAAACTATAAAATGTATTTATAAAATTCTTTAAGTTACTCGTAAATTTTGGTATAGAAAACGGACTGGGACAACCTCTCAACTTCGATTTCGTAAAAGAAATATATTATGGTTCAACACACAAGTTAAAACCTCTCCGATTTCTTAATTGGATTTGTAAAAGATATTATAGTTCAACACGAAGTTTTAAGGAAATCGAACGCTTGGTCACCATAAGGCATGATGTAAATAACATAATAGATAAAAGAATAATAGAAACAAAAACATATATGTCCTAATAAAGTTACAATGAAAATACTTAGAGTAGTTTGAATAATTGAGTAGATGTTTGTGATATCAAAAAAGTATTGCTTTCGACTTCGCTCTTTTGTGGAGATGAAACAGCCATAAAAGAAACGTCATGTGGAGATGAGAAAAAAAAAGTATAAATTCATGCAAGAACTACATTACTATTATATATCATAATTACTAGCCAGGTTACAACCCTAATATGAACAGCAGAAGGCTACAAACACTAGGGCCCCAACATGGGAAACAGATCATTGATAAAAGGAAAAAGAAAAGCAATAAATAAATTCTACTTAAGAAATAAAAGAAAGATTATAAGATATATCAAGACCAGGAACAACATTAACTGAAGACATGGGAGAAGTCAGCAAATCTCGATAGACATAATCAAGAGTAGAGATTATTATTATTATTATTATTATTATTATTATTATTATTATTACTATCTAAGATACAACCCTAGTTGGAAAAGCAGGATGCTATAAGCGCAAGAGCTCCAACGTGGAAGAATGGCCCACGAAGGAAAGGAAATAAAGAAATAAATAAACTATACGAGAAGTAATAAACAATCAAAATAAATCATTTTAAGAACAGTAACAATAATAAAACAAAGAGAATGCAGAGATGTTTAATAATAAGAAATTTCATATCTTCAAGATTAGCTCCTTGAGTAAGTCAGAACGCAAGATCTAGACGTTACTGAAATAATAAAAGTATATTAATCATATACTGATGGCTTAAAGGCTGACCAACGCTACTACCATTTGCACACCCAAATCGTCCCCTGAGTGTTTTTGTAAAGTTTAAAGAACGATAATTTAGCATTTTGTTTACTTTTATTTACAAAACTTAACTTACCATTCACATGAATATGTTAATAGTGTTGATATCAAACAAAGAAAGAACTATAACTGATGATGTTTAATCTTATTTTTTTTTCAAAATTCCACATCGACAAAATAAAATACCAAATAATTATGTTAACAAACTGAAATAGTATTCAGTCTCCATATTAGTTCATGGAGGTGGTGGTAAGTGTATGTCCCCTTCATAGCATTGGTTTCCTCTCTCTCTCTCTCTCTCTCTCTCTCTCTCTCTCTCTCTCTCTCTCTCTCTCTCTCTCTCTCACATCAATATCACGTAATCGATTTTCCAGCATTCTTTTAGGCACCCTTCTGCCTTAGGCCATCCCATCCAGTCCCATCCCATCACCACCTCTACCCCGCCTCTCTCTCCCTCTGTAAACGCCTACTGGTGCATCACACCCGCCCGCCCCCACTACCAAACACAACGCCCCAACCCAGCCCTAACTCCCTCCGCCCTCGCCCAAGAGTCCCTCTCCCGCTCTCCTCTGCCGTCATCCAATTCGTTGTGAAAATGTTTGCGTCTTGAAGATGGGTCACGGGAGGAGATGAGGGAAATGATGGAGTTTAACTGGTGTAGTAATGAGAGAGAGAGAGAGAGAGAGAGAGAGAGAGAGAGAGAGAGAGAGAGAGAGAGAGAGAGAGAATACTATTGAACCACCATATATTCAACTACAATATCGGTATATGTAAAACCAGTAGAAAAACTACAGTTTTTCATATTACCAACGAAATAATTATGGGATAAAGCTATTGTTGCAGCATTCTGCCAACGTTTGTTAGGTCCATGTTCTGCTCCGAATCTGGCGATACCTTGTGTACACAACAGTAAATAAATTCTTTGGACTCAACCATCTATAAAGACGAAACAAGTGTATTGTGGAATATACATGTATATCTCTCTTCTCTATAATAAAGAACAAGTGTCTGGTTTTATATATATACTGTATATATATAAATATATACATATATACAGTATATATATATATGTATTATATATTACATATATATAATACATACATATACTCTATATATATATATATATATATATATATATATATATATATATATATATATATATATATATATATATATATCCGGCCACACTCAGTGATAAGATGTATAACTTAGCCGCTGGTCTCCCACCGTACCTCGGTTAGTAGGGAGAGGGAGTATTTATACCCTGGTGAGAGGGGTTGTAGCTTGGAAAGGGGGAGGGCAGGAAATGCTTGAATCTGTGTGCGTATGCGTGTGAATGTATGTGAATATATATCTAAATATTTAACAGTTGTTTCGACGGGTCGCGTACACTAGTATATAGATTACGGGTGCGGACTGAAATTGAAAGACCATATACAAAGCACATATCTGAGGCCTTTGTTCTGCAGTGGATTTGTAACGGATGATGATATATATATATATATATATATATATATATATATATATATATATATATATATATATATATATATATATGTGTGTGTGTGTGTGTGTGTGTGTGTGTGTGTGTGTGTGTGTGTGTGTGTGTGTGTGAGTGCGTAGAAATCACGAGAGCTGACATGTGATGAATATAAAATGTATTATAGCCACGGAAGGAAAAATGAAGACTTGATTGGAGTTAGTCCTTTCGTTCATTGGGGATATCAACAGACTCAACATTGTTGAGTCTGTTAATGTCCCTATAGGCCTCGGCCAGACCACACGCGATGAGTGTCGAGATAGAGGCCTGACTTGGGCGGCAGGCTAGCGACAAAATGTTGTGTGGCCACACCAGAACCTCCTAACCTCTCTTGCCTCCTCACTCTCAGTAGTCGAAGATAACCTCTCGCAAACATGACACCATGGTGTTTGAATAGGATATTACTACTGATTGAAATTCTTTGTTTTAAAATGAACAATAGAATATACAAGAGTTTGGATTCACGATTTAAATAAACAGAGAAGGGAAAATAAGTTGATTTTACAATTAACATTGCCAGTCTCGTTTGTACAACGACAAATTTTATGAATATCTGCGTATGAGACAAGTCTTTTGATTCTTTGTTGACAACAGGTAGTAGGTTGGCCACGGCAACAGCCGCCCGTTAAGGTACAACCAATAGAGAGGTATAGGATCCTTTGACTGGGCGGACAGTAATGCATTGGATCCCTCTCTCTGGTTACGGCTTATTTTTTCTTTGCATACACTCACACAGAATAGTCTGGCCTGTTCTTTACATATTCTCGTCTTTCCGTCATACACCTGACAACAATGAGATACTAAACACTTCTTCACCCAAGGGGTTAATTACTGTACTGCAATTTGTTCAGTGTACTTTCCTCTTGGTAAGGGTAGAAGAGACACTTTAGCTATGGTAAGCAGCTCTTCTAGGAGAAGGACACTCAAAAATTAAACCATTGTTCTCTAGTCTTGGGTAGTGCCATAGACTCTGTACCATGGTCTTCCACTGTCTTGGGTTAGAGTTCTCTTGCTTGAAGGTACACTCGGGCACACTATTCTATCTTATTATTTTTTTTCTCTTCCTCTTGTTTTTTTGAAATGGTGTGTTGGGCAGGCTTAATAGAAGGGCCATGGATGCCTGGTGGTTTATCATGAGGTTGTATTTTCCTTTTTCTGATTCTTTTTTCTTCTCAAAACCATCCTTACTGTCCTTCCTTCAGTTGAATTTAGAAGTGGCTATCCTGGAGGGTATTTAGCCTTGCATGGTGTATCGGCTCCTCCCTGTTGACCAGTTTTTCTTAATTTTTACTATAGTCTATGGGTATCATCAGTTACTTTATTTATAATTGTGTACATATTGTTTTTGTTATAATTCTTGTTAATCTAGTTTTTAAGTATGATGTCTCTTTTTTTTTATTTCTATTAATTCTTATGCTGTCTGGAGACATTGAGCGAAATCCGGGACCAGTACGTCCAAGATTTTGTCAAAGTCGTCTTCTGTATTCCAAATATCCAAGACCTTACAGTTGCGTCCAGGCAGTATGATATTCTTTTGTGCTCAGAAACTTTGGTTTCTAATATGAGACACTCATCTGAGCTCCTTATAACTGGTTTTAAGAAGCCAATAATGTTAAAACGTGATGCCATCCCTAGGGCCAGGGGAATGGCGGTGTATATTAGGACCGAGTACCCTGCTTTTCATAAGTACTGCTATCAATGTGGATGTCATGAGATTCAGACAATAAAAGTTTGTGGCAGGCATAACAACTTTTATTTGTGTTCCATTTACCGGAATCCAGACATGGATGATTCTATCTTCGATTGTCTTCTTACCATTATGGCTAAGATACAAAAATATGATAGAAAGGCTTCTTTTGTCTTTGTTGGTGATTTTAATGCTCACCATAGGGAGTGGTTAAATTCTATCTCTCCTACCGATCGCCATGGCTTGAGAGCTTTAGACTTTGCCTCGGAATCAGGCTGTGAGCAAATCATAAATGAAGCTATTTACAGGTCTGGTAATTGCTTGGACCTCGTATACACTGACTCCCCTGGCGTTATAACTAGTAAGGTTGGTTCTCCAGTCGGGACATCTGATCATGCCTTGATTCCATTAGTAGTGAAGACTGAGCAGCCTGTCCCTGATATATCATACTCTTGTAAAATTTATATGAAATCCCAAGCAGACTGGAATAGGATTTTGAATGATCTTTTGTGCTTGAATTGGTCACAATTATATAGTAGTGTAGATCCTGTTGTCCCTTTGAATGAGAATCTAGTCAACATAATTGATAGGTGTATCCCTTCTCATGTGCTAAGGTACCAAGTGAAGGACAAACCATGGTTCAATGATGATCGTAGATTTGACTTGGAAAAACTATACTCAGCTTCGAGCTTTTGCTCAGAGAGTTTATGGCTCAACTGAAAAGGATTACAATTTAACCATAAAAGAAACCCTTTCTGGTACAACTCAGGAACATAAATGATGGTCTACCCTTAAATCTGCACTCTTTGGTGTAGATGCAACAGTTCCTCCTTTACTTGAACCAGATGGCTCAGTCACTCACTGTCGAAAGGAAAAGGCAACCCTTTTGGCTGATGTTTTTGACAGTAAACAGAGTAATGAAAAACTTCAACTTCCTCACTCATGTTTTCCTGAAGCTAAACTAACTAGTTTAGCTTTTCGATCTCTTGAGATTAAAGCTCTGTTGATGGACCTTGATGCTTATGGAGGTGTAGACCAAAATGGCATTTTTCCTTTGTTTTTTATAAAGACAGCAGATTTCTTAGCTCCAAAGTTATCTGTTATTTTGCGCAATTTAGCAAGAAGATGAGCTTTTAGCACTTGTTGGAGAATTGGTAATGTTACTCCTCTATGTAAATGTATTTTTGGTAGCTCAAGTCCCACTGATTACCGCCCAATTTCCATAACTCCCATATTATCTCAAGTTTTTGAACATCTGGCAAAACGTCTTAATAGGTTTGCTGAAGGTAATCATCTACTCCCTAGTTTACAATTTGGTTTTCGTAAAGGCCTTGGAGCATGTGATGCCCTTCTTACAATCTCCAATGCTGTACAGAAATCCCTTGATTGTGGTCGGGAAGTTCGTATGATTGTCCTTGATTTTAGTGCTGTCTTTGACCGTGTTAATCATGAGGCCCTTGTTTTCAAACTCAAACTGTTGGGAGTGGGCTGATCGTTTCTTAGCATCATTATTGGTTTTTTAAGTAATAGATCTCAAAGAGTTGTTGTTGATGGGCACCACAGTGAGTATAGGAATGTGATATTCGGTGTTCCACAGGGTAGTGTTCTTGGCCCATTACTTTTCATACTATATACACATGACATGTGGTTTGGCCTAGAAAACAAGCTTGTTGCATATGCAGATGATGCTACTCTCTTTGCATCAATGCCATCCCCTAAATGTAGATCTGAGGTTGGTGAATCCCTTAATAGAGATTTAGCTAAAATTAGTGCATGGTGCAAATTATGAGGTATGAAGTTGAATCCTAACAAAACTCAAAGTATGATTGTAAGTAGGTCAAGGACGGTGGCTCCTCAACATCCGGATCTCAGTATTGATAATGTTTCTTTAAATTTGTATGACTTAAAATATCAGGTGTGATTCTCGACAGACAGCAAATGTACTTTTGAGAAACACATTAGGTCTGTGCCTTCTTCAATTGCACAAAAAATTGGCTTATTGAGAAAGTCTTACAAGATTTTTGGCGATCAATCTATTCTGAAGAAGTGTTTTAATTCTTTCATTCTACCTTCTTTTGAGCATTGTTCTCCTGTCTGGTCTTCAGCGGCTGATTCTAATCTTAATTTGTTGGACAGAAACTTACAGTCTATTAAATTTCTTATTCCTGATCTAGATATTAATCTTTGGCACCGTCGTTCAATTAGTTCATTATGCATGTTGCATATGACCATCCTTTACATTCAGATCTCCCTGGACAATTCTTTCCTGTTCGTAATATTAGGCAGGCAGTTAATTCTAATAGCCAGGCTTTCTCCATCATGAGGCTCAATACTACACAGTATTCTAGCAGTTTTATTCCAGTTGTTACCAAGTTGTGGAATGATCTTCCTAATCGGGTAGTTAAATCAGTAGAACTTCAAAAGTTCAAAGTTGGAGCAAATGTTTTTATGTTGACCAGGCTTACATGAGTCTTTTTATAGTTTATACTGTATATGACATATCTGTTTTTGACGTTGTTAATGGTTTATATAGGACATATCTGTTTTCACGCTGTTACTGTTTTTAGAATGATATACTGTTAATTTATTCTCATCATTTATTAATTTCCTTATTTCCTTTCCTCACTGGGCTATTTTTCCCCATTATAGCCCTTGGGCTTATAGCATCTTGCTTTTCCAACTAGGGTTGTAGGTTGGCTAGTAATAATAATAATAATAACAGCCTTCTTAGATTCATGCTTACCAAAAAAACATCGAACTATAGACAACCTCAATCTCTCTCTTACCAGCCATTATAAATTATTCAAATATGATAATGTTCTCATTAAAATCATTGTCCCTTTTACTCCAAAATTAACCAGATTTGCATAAGATATATTGTTTAAAGGTACATACGATCTTTTTTATATTTGAAATTTCTCTACTACTTCTTTTAGATTTTTTTAGTTTTATATATATATATATATATATATATATATATATATATATATATATATATATATATATATGTGTGTGTGTGTGTGTGTGTGTGTGTGTGTGTGTGTGTAAGAAATTAAATGGTGATTAAATAGATTGCAAAGCACAAAAAGGTGTAGGCCTACTCATTATTTTATAACCATTCATTTAGAGCTGATTGTCATGTCTTCCATTTATTTATATATATATATATATATATATATATATATATATATATATATATATATATATATATATATGTGTGTGTGTGTGTGTATATATATATATATATATATATATATATACATACATACATACATACATACATACATACATACATACATACATACATACCTGTGCTGTTCCTTTTCAAAAGTTATAAGAAATTATGTAAGTTAAAATATCATTATGATCATTATACTCTGTATATACATTTCAACACACATACACTCATGAATACATATTGTATGCTTATAAAATCAACTATCCGAATTATTTGCATAAGAAAATGTAGCTTTTTATTAACAAACTCTTAATCTCATAACACAAGCCCGAGAGAGAGAGAGAGAGAGAGAGAGAGAGAGAGAGAGAGAGAGAGAGAGAGAGAGAGAGAGAGAGAGAGAGAGAGAATATCTCATGACTATTAGTTGAATTTTTTCATCAGGTCAATTGAGTTACGGTTTTTTTTTCCTTGTTTTTTATATAACTGTACAAATATTCCTACGTTAATTTATGTTAATATCAACTCACTTTTCTCCATGGCGTCGTCAGACCCCTGGTCTCCATAACCTTAAAAATTCACTGAATTTTCCTCCCAAATTAATTCTTTTGCATGTCACTCACTGAAATTCTTACCTCTTAATTTCCTGAAATTCCTGCCATATTACTACTACTATTATTATTATTATTATTATTATTATTATTATTATTATTATTATTATTATTATTATTATTATTATTATTATTATTTGCTAAGCTATAACCCTAGTTGGAAAAGCAGGATGCTATAAGCCCAGGGGCCCAAACAGGGAAAAGAGTCCGGTGAAGATAGGAAACAAGGAAAAATAAAATATTTTAAGAACAGTCATAACTTTTAGATAAATATTTCCTTTATAAACCATAAAAACTTTAACAAAACAAGAGGAAAAGAAATAAGATAGAATGGTGTGCCCGAGTGTTCCCTCATGCAAGAGAACTCTAACCCAAGACAGTGGAAGACCATGGTACAGAGGCTATGGCACTACCGAAGACTATAGAACTATTGCTTGGTTTTGGAGTGTCCTTCTCCCAGAAGAGTTGCTTACCATAGCTAAAGAGTCTCTTCTACCCTTACAAAGAAGAAAGTTGCCACTGAACAATTTCAGTGCAGTAGTTAACTCATTAGGCGAGGAAGAATTGTTTGGCAATCTCAGTGTTGTCAGGTGTATGAGGAAAGTGGGGATTCTGTAAAGAATAGGCCAGACTATTTGGTGTATGTGTAGGCAAAGGGAAAGAACCGTAACCAGAGAAGATCCAATGTAGTACTGTCTGGCCAGTCAAAGGACCCAGTAACTCTCTAGCGGTAGTTTATAAATTCCTTTAAATTTCTTCCCATATTAAATCCCTGAAATTCTTGGTATTACCAACTTCCTGAAATTCCTGCCTTATCAACCTCCTGAAATTCCTGCCTTATCAATTTCCGGAATTTCCAGATGTATTTATTCCTTTAAATTCCGGCCTTATCAATTTCCTGAAATTCCTGCCCTATCAATTGTTTTAAATTCCTGCGTTATCAATTTCCTGAAATTCCGGCCTTAGCAATTTCCTGAAATTCCTGTCGTACCTATGTCCTGAAATTACTCACTTATCACGTTCCTGAAATTCTGGCCTTATCAATTTCCCTAAATTCCTTCATTATTAATTTCCTTAAATTCCTACCTTATCGGTTTCTTGAAATTCCTACCCAATCAATTTCCTGTAATTCGTACTTTATTATCTAATCAATTTCTTGAAATTCTTACCTTATCAAATTCCTGAAAATCTATCCTTATCAATTTCTTGAAATTCCTACCTTATCTATTTCCTGAAGTTCCTGCCTTAATAATTTCTTGAAATTCCTACCTTATCAATTTCTTGTAATTCGTACTTTATCAATTTCCTGAAATTATTACCTGATCAATTTCTTGAAATTCTTACTCTATCAATTTCCTGAAAATTCAGCCTTATCTATTTCTTGAAATTCCTACCTTATCTATTTCCTGAAGTTCCTGCCTTTTCAATTTCCTGAAATTTGTACCTTATCAATTTCTTGAAATTTCTACCCTATCAATTTCCTGAAAGTCCTCCCTTGTCAATATCTTGATATTCCTACCTTATCCATTTCCTGAAATTCCTGCCTTATCAATTCCTTGAAATTCGCACCTTATCAATTTCCTGAAATTCATACCTTATCAATTTCCTGAAATTCCGGCCTTATCAATTTTTTTAAATTTCAATCTTAACAATTTCCTGAAACTCCTACCTTACCAAATTCTTGAAATTCCTACCTTATCAATTTCCTGAAATACCTGTCTTATCAATTTCTTTAAACTCCTACCTTATCGATTTTCTGAAATTCGTGCCTTATTAATTTCTTGATATTCCTACATTAACAGTTTCCTGAAATTTGTACCTTATCAAATTCCTGAAATTCCTAGCTAACCAATTTCCAGAAATTCCTGCCTTATCAATTTCCTGACATTCTTACATTATCAATATCCTGAAATTCCTGCTTTATCAATATCCTGAAATTGCTACCTTATCAATTTCCTAAAATTTCTACCTTATCAATTTCTTGAAATTCCTACCATATCAATTTCCTGAAATTCATACCTTATAAATTTCCTGAAATTCCAACCTAATCAGTTTCTTTAAACTCCTACCTTATCAATTTCCTGAAATTCCTACCTTATAAATTCCTTTAAATTCCTACCTTATCAATTTCCTGAAATTCCTACCTTATAAATTTCCTGAAATTCCTACCTTATCAACTTCCTGAAATTCCAACCTAATCAGTTTCTGGAAATTCCTACCTTATCAATTTCCTGAAATTCCTACCTTATAAATTTCTTTAAATTCCTACCTTATCAATTTCCTGAAATTCCTACCTTATCAATTTCCTGAAATTCCTACCTTATAAATTTCTTTAAATTCCTACCTTATCAATTTCCGGAAATTCCTACCTTATAAATTTCTTGAAATTCCTACCTTATCAATTTCCTGAAATTCCAACCTAATCAGTTTCTGGATATTCCTACATTATCAATTTCCTGAAATTCCTGTCTTATAAATTTCTTGAAATTCCTACCTTATCAATTTCCTGAAATTCCAACCTAATCAGTTTCTGGATATTCCTACATTATCAATTTCCTGAAATTCCTGTCTTATAAATTTCTTGAAATTCCTACCTTATCAATTTCCTGAAATTCCAACCTAATCAGTTTCTGGATATTCCTACATTATCAATTTCCTGAAATTCCTGTCTTATAAATTTCTTGAAATTCCTACCTTATCAATTTCCTGAAATTCCAACCTAATCAGTTTCTGGATATTCCTACATTATCAATTTCCTGAAATTCCTGTCTTATAAATTTCTTGAAATTCCTACCTTATCAATTTCCTGAAATTCCTACCTTATGAATTTCATGAAATTCCTACCTTATCGATTTCCTGAAATTCCTATCTTATCAATTTCCTTGAAATTTCTTCCCCTCTTAAATCCTTTAATTTCTTCCCTTATCAAACGCCTCAAATTCCTGCCCGGCCATTTCCTGAAATTCCTCTCCATAACAATTCCCGGATATTTAGGCCATATTATTTCCCTAAAATTCCAGCTTGCACCAGTTCCCCGAAGTCTGTTGCCTCTGGAGACCCCTGAATTAGTTTCGTTCCTTAAAAGGCATTGTTCCCTGAACTTCAGGGTTATATTGGTGCACTGAAATTCATTGTCATATCAGGATGTCAAACAAAAGTTTTAAAATTTACATGGGCTTACTGGCGGGAATAAGTATATGTATTATAACATGGCTAAGCTCTCTCTCTCTCTCTCTCTCTCTCTCTCTCTCTCTCTCTCTCTCTCTCTCTCTCTCTCTCCTCTCTCTCTCTCTCATAAAAGTTAATGCCTTTTTATCATCTTATGATTATAATTAAAAAACTACAGACTCAAAAGTCTGCGAAACAGTATGGAAATTCTCTCTCTCTCCTCTCTCTCTCTCTCTCTCTCTCTCTCTCTCTCTCTCTCTCTCTCTCTCTCTCTCTCTTAAAAGTTTATTCAGAGTAATGTAATTCCCTCACCCACCATTGCTATCCCACCTCTCTCTCTCTCTCTCTCTCTCTCTCTCTCTCTCTCTCTCTCTCTCTCTCTCTCTCTCTCTCTTAAAAGTTTATTCAGTCAGAGTAATGTAATTCCCTCATCCGCCATTGCTATCCCACCCTTTCTCTCTCTCTCTCTCTCTCTCTCTCTCTCTCTCTCTCTCTCTCTCTCTCTCTCTCTCTCTCTCTCTCTCTCCGTTCAGCAGTTCAATAATGGTGCTCATTAGGAGGTAGCCGGAGGCGAAAACAGGGAATCGAACGCGGCCTTCGCTCGCACACATACTGTACATATACCTCCCCAAAGCCCGAACAAAAACCTCCCCTAAACAACGATCCTCCCACCCCTCCCCCTCTCCCTCCAACAACACCCCCCCCCCCCTCCTCCCCCCTCTGCCCTCGTAATGCTTTCATCTAAATTAGGGAAAGCTCTCAAACAGAAGAAGGATGAATGCGCAAAACAGAAGACAAGAGAGAAACAAAACAAAAGATGTTTTGAGAAGGAAGACGAGGATGCAATAGATGGGGGTGGGGGGGGGGGAGAAGGAAGGGAGATAGAAGAAGAGTGGTAGAGCGGAGGGGGTTAGATTGATAGATTGATTATCAGTTATCTGGCATCCTACCATCTAAGGTCATTGACGCCGATATTATTGGTTATAAAAAAAATAAATAAAAAAAATAAAAATGGTAATTCAGTTTAAAACAATAAAAGCAGAAACATCCTCATAACAGTTAAATAGCTTTCAGAGGGAGATACAGAGAACTAAGGATATTTGGCCTATAATCTCAAAACACGATACCTTGTAAACGGCAACAGACAAGGGGGAAATTAGGTATGCTCTTGACTTTGACTTTAATACCTAAAATGAAGACTTTCTGCTTATCATATACAGAGAGAGAGAGAGAGAGAGAGAGAGAGAGAGAGAGAGAGAGAGAGAGAGAGAGAGAGAGAGAGACATTTCCTTTTGTGTCTGTAGTTTTTTATTATACTCATAAAATAATCAAAAGACGTTACTATTCAACGTGAGAGAGAGAGAGAGAGAGAGAGAGGAGAGAGAGAGAGAGAGAGAGAGAGAGAGAGAGAGAGAGAGAGAATATTTCCTTTTGTGTCTGTAGTTTTTTATTATACTCATAAGATAATAAAAAAGTTACTTTTTAATGAGAGAGAGAGAGAGAGAGAGAGAGAGAGAGAGAGAGAGAGAGAGGAGAGAGAGAGAGAGAGAATCGTTTAACTCAACAACAAGCTAAACTCTTCAAAGTCCCCAATTAGTGTTGAAATGAAGAAAGGCCTTACTACTTAATACAAGCTTCATCATTTAAAGACGCAATCAGCATTTAAGAAAATCAACAAAACCCATTTTAAGAACCAAGAAACCAAAGCGTAAATAAAATATAATTATAATAGCCCTTTGCTTATGGGTGATATTATGTTAAGTTCATTCAACGAACACTTGTTAACCACCAATAATCATTTAGCACGCGTTTTTAACCTTGAAAATCCCCGACCAGACATGACCGTGGCACAAGTGACCGGAGATTTTTCTGCAGTTGCCGTAACTCAGCGGCGAGATCTAATCACTGTTATTTTCCACGCCAGGCCTTGGACGTGGAGCAAGTTGTAATTCATTGATTCTAAATTATACAGCAATGAATTACAGCGATTATTTCGTACCGCATACTCTTTCCTCGCGTGTAAATCACGTAAATGTACTTTCTTTTCTATTTCAAAGGTTTAAAAGTCAATCATGAATGATAGAGGTAAGAGACAGCAACAATGCCCTATAGAGACAGGACAATGTAATAGAGAATGACCACATATACCTATGCTCATCACCCAAGCCCCGTCTCCATCCAAGTTAGGTCCAGGGAGTGCCAGGCAATGGTTGCTGATGACTCAGCAGGTAGACCTATAGGCTCCCCCAAACCTTCCATCCATAACTCACAAGGATGGTCAGGCTGCAAAGACTACAAGAGACTATCCAGCTTGAGCGTAACTCCATCCCCCGAGTCCCTCATCTAGCGTGTCCGACATAGGGCAAAATATGCAAATTTAAGATTGGCACGGTGAGCCACATCAATGCACATAGAAAGCAAAACTTAAAGGGGTAGTGATTAGCACTGTCTGAGAACTATTCTCACTGCATTTAACATCAATTGATAAACTATAAAAGTCGTTATCGGTAACGATAGACTCTTATTAGATTAGAGTACTACTACTACTACTACTACTACTACTACTTATAATGATAATAATAATAATAATAATAATAACAATAATAATGATGATGATATTAATGATAATTTTTCACTGTAATATTTGACTCATAATTAGGATATAAATGTATGTATAAATATATAAAGTATTCAATTTAGTCGAATTGATCAGTAAACATTCCCCCCAAAAATTACTACAATAAACACCAGTCACATTAAATACTTCATCTTTTTAAACGGCGTCAATGACCTTAATTGTCAGGATACCAGAAAACCTCAAATCAATCAATCAATCATCTTTTTAAAGCGCAAAAAGAAGGAAAACAACAGTGAAAAAGTCAAGGAGGTCTTTCAAAAGACAAATATCTCTTTCTTGTAGGGTCTGCAAACTCGCCATCCATGTGAGCGAAGGTTGGGGGGTTTGGGGGAGCCTATAGGTCTACTTGCCGAGTGACATCAGCAGCCATTGCCTGGCTTTCCCTGGTCCAAGCTTGATGGAGAGGGGTCTAGGGCGCTGATCATTATGTTTATATATCATTAACATTATTATAAATTGCTAAGCTACAACCCTAGTTGGAAAAGCAGAATGCTATAAGCCAAGGGAGTCCAACAGGGAAAATAGCCGAGTGAGGAAAGGAAACAAGGAAAAATAGAATATATTAAGAACAGTAACATTAAGATAAAGCTATTCTCTAGGACATTGTCCTGTCCTTACCTATGCCATTCATAAGCACCCTTTAAATCTTTAAACTGTACTTAAGAGGCGCTTTGAGAAATAAAAAAAAAAAAACACTATAAAACAATATTCTCGTTAACAGTGATCTAATCTGAATCAATAAAAGAAAATATCTTTTAATTAATTTTGGAAAGAATCAATGTCTAGAAGAAAAAAGTTGCCACTAATGATTCATGAGTTGCTACTGCTGTCCACCGTCACAGATGATAACGTTATAAAAATAACAGCACGGCATTTAATAGGAAGAAGAAAGGCCTTAGAACATAAGCTAGTTACAACTCGAAGAGCTGTGGAAAGAATAATGATGGGAATAACACTAAGAGACGGAAAAAGAGCAACATGGATACGAGAGTAAACTAAAGGATAATCTAAGAATAACTTAGTCTCAGTTGGAATAAAGCTTCTAGAATACTGTGTAGTATTGAGACTCATGATGGAGAAGGCCTGACTATTAGAATAAACTGCACACCTTGTATTACGAACAGGATGGTACTGTCTAGGAAGATCTGAATCCAAAGGATGGTCAGAATCAGGAAAAATCTTATGCAACATGCATAATGAACTAATTGAACGACGGTGCCAGAAATTAATATCTAGATCAGAAATAAGTTCCTGTCCAACAAATTAAGATGAGAATCAGCAGCTAAAGACCAGACAGGAGAACAATACTCGAAACAGGGTAAAATAAAAGGATTAAACACTTCTTCAGAATATATTGATTATCAGAAATTTTACAAGGCTTTCTCAACAAACCATTTTTATACAATTGAGGAAGAGACAGACATAATGTGTTTCTGAATAGTAAATTTGCTGTCGAGAATCACACCTAAAATTTTAAAAGAGTCATATAAAGAGTTAAAGGAACATTATCATTGCTTAGATCTGGATGTTGAGGAGCCACTGTCTTAGACCTACTTACAATCATACTTAGAGTTTTGTTAGGATTATACTTCATGCCCCATAATTTGCACCAAACAGTAATTTTACCTAGATCTCTGTTAAGGGACTCAGCAACTCCAGTTCTGAATTCAGGAGATGGCATTGATGCAAAGAGAGTAACATCATCTGCATATACAACGAGATTGTTTTCTATGCCAAACCACATGTCATGTGATTATAGTATGAAAAGTAATGGGCCAAGACCACTACCCTGAGGAACACCTAATATCACATTCTTATACAGTACTCACTATGGTGCCCATCAACAACAACTTTTTGAGATGCATTACTTGAAAATTCAATAATGATGCTAAGAAAAGACCTGCCCACCTCCAACAGTTTGAGTTTGAAAAGCAAGGGCCTCATGATTAACACTGTCAAAGGCAACACTAAAATCAAGACCACTTATACGAACTTCCTGACCACAATCAAGGGATTTCTGTACAGCACTGGAGATTGTAAGAATTGCATCACATGCTCCAAGGCCTTTACGAAAATCAAATTCTAAACCAGGGAACAGATGACTACCTTCAGCAAACCTATTAAGACGTTTTGCCATTAGACGTTCAAAAACT
>NC_090751.1:82494405-82499405 GCF_036898095.1 Palaemon carinicauda
CTGTTTTATCCTTGAGCCTATTAATCATTACCCTACCATACACTTTTCCAACTACACTCAGCAAACTAATACCTCTTGAATTACAACACTCATGCACATCTCCCTTACCCTTATATAGTGGTACAATACATGCACAAACCCAATTTACTGGTACCATTGACAACACAAAACACATATTAAACAATCTCACCAACCATTCAAGTACAGTCACACCCCCCTCCTTCAACATCTCAGCTCTCACACCATCCATACCAGATGCTTTTCCTACTCTCGTTTCATCTAGTGCTCTCCTCACTTCATCTATTGTAATCTCTCTCTCATTCTCATCTCCCATCACTGGCACCTCAACATCTGCAACAGCAATTATATCTGCCTCCCTATTATCCTCAACATTCAGTAAACTTTCAAAATATTCTGCCCATCTTTTCCTTGCCTCCTCTCCTTTTAACAACCTTCCATTTCCATCTTTCACTGTAAACTGTATTTCAAGTACAGTAACAATATTAAAATATAGATATAAACCATAAAAAATTTAACAAAACAATAGGAAGAGAAATAAGATAGAATAGTGTGCCCGAGTGTTCCCTCAAGCAAGAGAACTCTAACCGATGACAGTGGAAGACCATGGTACATAGGTTATGGCACTAACCAAGACTAGAGAACAATGGTTTGATTTTGGAGTGTCTTTCTCCTAGAAGAGCTGCAGACCATAGCTAAAAAGTCTCTTCTACCCTTACCAAGACAACACTGAGATTACCAAATAATTCTTCTTCTCTCCAGGGGTTAACTACTGCACTGTAATTGTTTGGTGGCCACTCCCCTCTTAGTAATGGTAGAAGAGACTTTTTTGCTATGGTAAGCAGCTCTTAGTCTTGGGTAGTGCCATAGCTTTTGTACCATGGTCTTCCACTGTCTTGGATTAGAGATCTCTTGCTTGAGGGTACACTCAAGCACACTATTCTGTGTTATTTCTCTTCCTCCTGTTTTGTTATAGTTTTTATAGTTTATAAAAGATATATTTATTCTAACGTTGTTACTCTTCTTAAAATATTTCATTTTTCCTTGTTTCCTTTCCTCACTAGGCTATTTTCTCTGTTGGAGCCCCTCGGATTATATCATCCTGCTTTTCCAACTAAGGTTGTAGCTTAGTAAGTAATAATAATAATAATAATAATAATAATGATAATAATAAAAATAATAATAAGATGTCATTGTGTTAAGCATTGTTAAGTAAGGTATTAAAAGAATGTAGATTTGTTTATTTGTCTGAAAAAGACCATTTTCTCTAAATACAAGAGGTGTGGTACGCAAAATATATGAATTCACATGCCAAAGATTGATCTTTACTGATTATATCTATGCAATCGAGATTCTGAGATCAACATCTGACTCTGAATGACTTGATTTAGGTTGACTTTAGAGAATCCTAATATTACTTGACTATTAGATCCATTAAGGCTATATATATATATATATATATATATATATATGTGTGTGTGTGTGTGTGTGTGTGTGTGTATGTATGTATATATGTGTATATATATGTGTGTATATACATATATATATATATATATATATATATATATATATATATATATATATATATATATATGTGTGTGTGTGTGTGTGTATATATATATATATATATATATATATATATATATATATATATATATATATATATATATATATATATATATATATATACCTACAGCATGGAAAAACTTTAGCATTATACTAAAAATCTTGACATATCATATTATCGACCAATATGTTTACTCTCAGTAATATGCAAAATATTTACAAAAATCATATTAGGCTGAATAGAAAGACAGCTAGACGTCAATCAACCAAGAGAGCAGGCAGGTTTTAGAAACTGGTAATCATCAACTGATCATATCCATGTAATTAACCAGCTATTAGAAAAATCAACAGAATATGACATACCACTATGTATGGCATTTATAGGTTATAAGAATGCTTTTGAATATCAAAATTCAGCAGTAATGAAAGCCCTTCAAAGACAAGGGATAGATGAATCATGTGTGTCAAAACATTTGAAGGTACCCATCCGGGATGTACAGCAATCCTAAAACTACATAAAGATAGTGAGAAAATTCTGATTGGGAAAGGAGTTAGACAGGGAGACCTCATCTCTCCTAAATTATTCACAGCGTGCCTAGAGGAAACTTTAAAGTATTTAGATGGGTAAAATGTAAATTAACATTATTGGGGAATATCTTAACAACTTAATATTTGCAGATGACTTAGTTTCATTTAGTGAATTCTGAGAGAAATTGCAAAAGATTATAAACGATTTGATAGAAAAAGAAGAAACGTAGGACTGAAAATGAATATGAGTAAAACTCAAGTAAGGTTCAATGAAAATGCTGAGAGACATGAGGATTATAGACAAGTCTCCTGAGATTGTTAATGAATATACATAATAATAATAATAATAATAATAATAATAATAATAATAATAATAATAATAATAATAATAATAATAATAGTTAGCTATAAGACATATTCGAAATGCAAAGGACTTCCAGTCACCGGAAACTTATTGTTAAGGGCCGATTGATTTACCTATGTAGGTCTAAGGCTCTAAGCCATCCCACTCTCATAGAGCCTTAGATTTTAGAATCTTTAAATCATAAGGATATTCATAAGAGACTCCTATGATAACCGATTGATAACGATGTTGTGGTGGCTTATTGGAAACGTCCCTGCCTGGCAATCTGCCGGACTTGGATTCGAGTCACAATCTGGTTTGACATTTTCTTGTAGTGTCTGCAACCTCACCATCCTTGTGAGTTAAGGGTGGGGGGTTTGGGGAGCCTTTAGGTCTACCTGCTGAGTCATCAACAGCCATTACCTGGCCTTCCATGGATCTAGCTTAGGTGAAGATGGGATTGGGCACTGATCATATTTATATATGATCAGTCTCTAGGGCATTGTCCTGCAAGATAGGGCAATGTCGCTGTCCCTTGCCTCTGCCATTCATTAAAGTCCTTTAAACTTTGGATAAAGATGTGACAGGGTATATATCTTCAGAGATGCGCCAGGCTTTCATGTGACCAACCGTCCATACTTAAGAATAACGACAGGTTGGTCTTAGACATTAGTAGCCATGAAGGAAAAAATGGACTAAAAAGAAAAAATGAATCACTGACTTTTCTTTAGAGTGTACTGACTTGACTACCACTCTTAAGAAGACAATCTTTATTTCACTTTATTTAATATCTTCGCCTCACTGTTTTCTTAAGTCTCTGCAATGAACTGCCAGAAAACTCTCACTTAATTAATTAGTCAATATACGATGCATCTAACAATTCTTTATTTCCACAATATCTTTTCACACAGTCCTACCTAAACTTGACAGACAGTTTTTATCGCTACACAAGTTTGTTCCGTTTTATCAGTTTTTTTTTTTTTTTTTACTTCAAAAACACTTATATAAAAAAGGATTATATTTGAATGATTGTTGGTTGAGGGATAGTTTTGTATTCAGAAGCCTTACTATTGAAATGCCACTCCACCGCTTGAAATTATCCATTCTATGCAGAGTTAATCCTATTAAGCTCTTGGAGGCGAAAGTCCAGTGCCGATTTAGCAAATGATAAACGCATGTGGGATTATTCATATAAGTATGGAGGATGAAAGAATTTATACACTAGAACTAGGCAGCACAATTTCATAGTGACATCAAAGAGTAAAGTGGGTTAATGACTCCAAATAGATTACATAAAAACGTGAGTGTTAAGTCTTTACGAGTCATGAAGATGCAGTAGTTGAAGGAAATCTAGACAAACTTAACGAACATCGGTATACTTAAGGCTTTGTAATAATAGCATCAACAACAACAACGTCATAAACAATGAAAATAATAATGATAAAACGTGAATATTTTCAATTACTAGGACTGATCGTTCCAAAGATACCACATGCAAGAAAATAGGCAAGACTGCCACATTTGGATTACTCTGAAGGAAAAAATATGGCAGTTACTTGAAATTCAAATATAGTGGACATTCTCTAAGATGACCACCATCTGATTTTATATAATTAATGATTCTATAGCCATTGGTTGATGCATCAATTGGATTCTATTGGATTCTCATAATGACCTCAATTTTGATATGGAAAAAGGTACAAGTGTACACAGGAATTCTTTGAAGGGCTCTCATTACTGCTGAAGTTATGTCATAATCGAAAGCTTTCTCATAATCTATAAATATCATACATAGAAGTTTGTCATACTCTGTTGATTTTTCCATCTTGCTCTTTCTGTACGGCGAGTACCCAAAAAAGATAGTAAAAGGATAGATGACAGAGGTGGTGGATAGAGCTAAGGCCAAGAACTCTCAACGCATATAGGGTGTGACAGGGGGCACTTTGTTTCCTTAGAAAAGCATTCTTTGTAATAACCTTAATTTACATTTTATCCAATGAGTGATGACATTTAATCCACGTATTACCGTGTGTTAATAATATAACAATAACTCGTCCATTGAGGATTAGCAACCATACCTTCAAATACCAATCCAACTTAAGCTATAACTTAACACTTGCAATGCGCTTGTGTAAATTTCTGTGCGTTAACTATTTGCACTTTACAGTATACATATTTCCATGTTTAAAGGTTACACATGAATGTTGGAGGCAAGAGACTGACCATATATACATATGATGATCAGCCTTCAAGACCCTCTCATTCAAGCTAGGACCATGGAGGGACAGGCAATGGCAGCTGATGATTCAAAAGGTAGACCTATAGGCTCCCCAAAATCCCCCATCCTAAGCTTTTTAGTACTTACACTTTCTGGTATATAATTGCTGTAGCTTAGACACTTTTATTTCCAAGTGCTTGTATTGCTTTAAATCTATAACATACACTATTAAGTAAATATACTGCCTTAGCTTTGGCACTTCCCTCATCCAGAGCATCTAATACTATAACTTTAGCACCTGAACTTTCCAGTCAATATATTGCTGTA
>NC_090751.1:82506905-82524405 GCF_036898095.1 Palaemon carinicauda
GATATTATTTAGAGATGTTGAGTATGACCTGGTTACTTATCCTTTGGAAAGCTGCTGCAGCAAATCCATCAAAGCCGAAATGATCTAAGTATCCTCCATAATATTAGGACATTTTTGGAAACTGAAGTGATCAATCGTAGGACAGGTAAGCCTGCATCTGGCATCTTAACAATAGTCTTGCTCTCAGAAGCAGACTTAGCAATATATGAGGAAGCCAAAATAAGAAAAAATTAGAGGAGGACCAATTTCCCGATTTCCTCCAATGCTGTGAACTTAGCAAGCAATGTTATGAGTCCAAAATATAAAACAGTTTATCGAAGGACCAATTTCTAAATTTTGTTGGATGATGTGAACTTAGAAAGCAATGTTATGAGACCAAAATTTGGACAGTTTATCAGAAGATCAATTTCTAAATTTCATTGCATGATGTAAACTTAGAAAGCTATGTTATGAGATCAAAATTTGGACAGTTTATCGAAGGACCAATTTCTAAATTTCATTGCATGATGTGAACTTAGAAAGCTATGTTATAAGACCAAACTTTGGACAGTTTATCGAAGGACCAATTTCTAAATTTTGTTGCATGATGTGAACTTGGAAAGCTATGTTATGAGACCAAAATTGGGACAGTTTATCAGATGATCAATTTCTAAATTTTGTTGCCTGATGTGCACTTAGAAAGCTATGTTATGAGACCAAATTTTGGACAGTTTATCAGAAGATCAATTTCTAAATTTTATTGCATGATGTGAACTTAGAAAGCTATGTTATGAGACCAAAATTTGGACAGTTTATCGGAGGACCAATTTCTAAATTTTGTTGCATGATGTGAACTTAGAAAGCGATGTTATGAGACCAAAATTTGAACAGTTTATCGGAGGCCCATTTTCTAAATTTTGTTGCATGATGTGAACTTAGCAAGCAATGTTATGAACTCAAAATTTGGAGTTTATCGGAGGACCAATTTCTAAATTTTGTTGCATGATGTGAACTTAACAAGCTATGTTATGAGACCAAAATTTGGACAGTTTATCGGAGGACCAATTTCTAAATTTTGTTGCTTGATGTGAACTTAGAAAGCAATGTTATGAGACCAAAATTGGGACAGTTTATCGGAGGACCAATTTCTAAATTTTGTTGCATGATGTGAACTTAGAAAGCTATGTTATGAGACCAAAATTTGGACAGTTTATCGGAGGACCAATTTCTAAATTTTGTTGCATGATGTGAACTTAGAAAGCTATGTTATGAGACCAAAATTTGAACAGTTTATCGAAGGACCAATTTCTAAATTTTGTTGCATGATGTGAACTTAGAAACCTATGTTATGAGACCAAAATTGGGACAGTTTATCGGAGGACCAATTTCTAAATTTTGTTGCATGATGTGAACTTAGCAAGCAATGTTATGAGGCCAAAATTTGGACATTTTATCGGAGGACCAATTTCTAAATTTTGTTGCATGATGTGAACTTAACAAGCTATGTTATGAGACCAAAATTTGGACAGTTTATCAGAGGACCAATTTCTAAATTTTGTTGCATGATGTGAACTTAGCAAGCGATGTTATGAGCCTAAAATTTAGAGTTTATCGGAGGACCCATTTCTAAATTTTGTTGCATGATGTGAACTTAGAAAGCTATGTTATGAAACCAAAATTTGGACAGTTTATCGGAGGACCAATTTCTAAATTTTGTTGTATGATGTGAACTTAGCAAGCAATGTCATGAGGCCAAAATTTTGGACAGTTTATCGGAGGACCAATTTCTAAATTTTGTTGCATGATGTGAACTTAACAAGCTATGTTATGAGACCAAAATTTGGACAGTTTATCAGAGGACCAATTTCTAAATTTTGTTGCATGATGTGAACTTAGCAAGCGATGTTATGAGCCCAAAATTTGGACAGTTTATCGGAGGACCAATTTCTAAATTTTGTTGCATGATGTGAACTTAGAAAGCTATGTTATGAGACCAAAATTTGGAGTTAATCGGAGGACCAATTTCTGAAATGTGTTGCATGATGTGAACTTAGAAAGCTATGTTATGAGACCAAAATTTGGACAGTTTATCGAAGGACCAATTTCTAAATTTTGTTGCATGATGTGAACTTAGAAAGCAATGTTATGAGGCAAATTTTGGACAGTTTATCGGAGGACCAATTTCTAAATTTTGTTGCATGATGTGAACTTAGCAAGCTATGTTATGAGGCCAAAATTTGGACAGTTTATCGGAGGACCAATTTCTAAATTTTGTTGCATGATATGAACTTAGCAAGCTATGTTATGAGACCAAAATTGGGGCAGTTTATCGGAGAACCAATTTCTAAATTTTGTTGCATGATGTGAACGTAGCAAGCTATGTTAGGAGGCCAAAATTTTGGACAGTTTATCTGAGGATCAATTTCTAAATTTTGTTGCATAATATGAACTTAACAAGCTATGTTATGAGACCAAAATTTGGAGTTTATCGGAGGACCAATTTCTAAATTTTGTTGCATGATGTGAACTTAAAAAGCTATGTTATGAGCCCAAAATTTGGACAGTTTATCGGAGGACCAATTTCTAAATTTTGTTGTATGATGTGAACTTAGAAAGTTATGTTATGAGACCAAATTTGGACATTTTATCGGAGGACCAATTTCTAAATTTTGATGCATGATATGAACTTAGAAAGCTATGTTATGAGACCAAAATTTGGACAGTTTATCGGAGGACCAATTTCTAAATTTTGTTGTATGATGTGAACTTAGAAAGTTATGTTATGAGCCCAAAATTTGGAGTTTATCGGAGGACCACTTTCTAAATTTGGTTGCATGATGTGAACTTAGAAAGCTATGTTATGAGACCAAAATTTGGACAGTTTATCGAAGGACCAATTTCTAAATTTTGTTGCATGATGTGAACTTAGAAAGCTATGTTATGAGACCAAAATTTGAACAGTTTATCGCAGACCAATTTCTAAATTTTGTTGCATGATATGAACTTAGAAAGCTATATTATGAGCCCAAAATTTGGACAGTTTATCGAAGGACCAATTTCTAAATTTTGTTGCATGATGTAAACTTAGCAAGCTATGTTATGAGACCAAAATTTGGACAGTTTATTAGAGGACCAATTTCTAAATTTTGTTGTATGATGTAAACTTAGCAAGCTATGTTATGAGACCAAAATTTGGACAGTTTATTGGAGGACCAATTTATAAATTTTGTTGCATGATGTGAACTTAGCAAGCTATGTTATGAGGCCAAAATTTGGACAGTTTATCGGAGGACCAATTTCTAAATTTTGTTGCATGATGTGAACTTAGCAAGCTATGTTATGAGACCAAAATTTGGACAGTTTATCGGAGGACCAATTTCTAAATTTTGTTGCATGATGTGAACTTAGCAAGCAATGTTATGAGGCCAAATTTTGGACAGTTTATTGGAGGACCAATTTCTAAATTTGGTTGCATGATGAGAACTTAGAAAGCTATGTTATGAGCCCAAAATTTTGGACAGTTTATCGGAGGACCAATTCTCTAAATTTTGTTGCATGATGTGAACTTAGAAAGCTATGTTATGAGACCAAAATTTGGACAGTTTATCGGAGGACCAATTTCTAAATTTTGTTGCTTGATGTGAACTTAGAAAGCTATGTTATGAGCCCAAAATTTGGACAGTTTATCACAGGACCAATTTCTAAATTTTGTTGCATGATGTGAACTTAGCAAGCTATGTTATGAGACCAAAATTTGGACAGTTTATCACAGGACCAATTTCTAAATTTTGTTGCATAATATGAACTTAGCAAGCTATGTTATGAGACCAAAATTTGGACAGTTTATCGGAGGACCAATTTCTAAATTTTGTTGCATGATGTGAACTTAGAAAGCTATGTTATGAGACCAAAATTTGGACAGTTTATCACAGGACCAATTTCTAAATTTTGTAGCATAATATGAACTTAGCAAGCTATGTTATGAGACCAAAATATGGACAGTTTATCACAGGACCAATTTCTAAATTTTGTTGCATGATGTGAACGTAGCAAGCTATGTTATGAGACCAAAATTTGGACAGTTTATTACAGGACCAATTTCTAAATTTTGTTGCATGATGTGAACTTAGAAAGCTATGTTATGAGACCGAAATTTGGACAGTTTATCGGAGGACCAATTCTCTAAATTTTGTTGCATGATGTGAACTTAGCAAGCTATGTTATGAGACCAAAATTTGGACAGTTTATCACAGGACCAATTTCTAAATTTTGTTGCATAATATGAACTTAGCAAGCTATGTTATGAGACCAAAATTTGGACAGTTTATCACAGGACCAATTTCTAAATTTTGTTGCATGATGTGAACTTAGCAAGCTATGTTATGAGACCAAAATTTGGACAGTTTATCACAGGACCAATTTCTAAATTTTGTTGCATAATATGAACTTAGAAAGCTATATTATGAGCCCAAAATTTGGACAGTTTATCGAAGGACCAATTTCTAAATTTTGTTGCATGATGTAAACTTAGCAAGCTATGTTATGAGATCAAAATTTGGACAGTTTATTAGAGGACCAATTTCTAAATTTTGTTGTATGATGTAAACTTAGCAAGCTATGTTATGAGACCAAAATTTGGACAGTTTATCGGAGGACCAATTTCTAAATTTTGTTGCATGATGTGAACTTAGCAAGCTATGTTATGAGGCCAAAATTTGGACAGTTTATCACAGGACCAATTTCTAAATTTTGTTGCATGATGTGAACTTAGCAAGCTATGTTATGAGACCAAAATTTGGACAGTTTATCGGAGGACCAATTTCTAAATTTTGTTGCATGATGTGAACTTAGCAAGCAATGTTATGAGGCCAAAATTTTGGACAGTTTATTGGAGGACCAATTTCTAAATTTTGTTGCATGATGAGAACTTAGAAAGCTATGTTATGAGACCAAAATTTGGACAGTTTATCGGAGGACCAATTCTCTAAATTTTGTTGCATGATGTGAACTTAGAAAGCTATGTTATGAGACCAAAATTGGGACAGTTTATCGGAGGACCAATTTCTAAATTTTGTTGCTTGATGTGAACTTAGAAAGCTATGTTATGAGCCCAAAATTTGGACAGTTTATCACAGTACCAATTTCTAAATTTTGTTGCATGATGTGAACTTAGCAAGCTATGTTATGAGACCAAAATTTGGACAGTTTATCACAGGACCAATTTCTAAATTTTGTTGCATAATATGAACTTATCAAGCTATGTTATGAGACCAAAATTTGGACAGTTTATCGGAGGACCAATTTCTAAATTTTGTTGCATGATGTGAACTTAGAAAGCTATGTTATGAGACCAAAATTTGGACAGTTTATCACAGGACCAATTTCTAAATTTTGTTGCATAATATGAACTTAGCAAGCTATGTTATGAGACCAAAATATGGACAGTTTATCACAGGACCAATTTCTAAATTTTGTTGCATGATGTGAACTTAGCAAGCTATGTTATGAGACCAAAATTTGGACAGTTTATTACAGGACCAATTTCTAAATTTTGTTGCATGATGTGAACTTAGAAAGCTATGTTATGAGACCAAAATTTGGACAGTTTATCGGAGGACCAATTCTCTAAATTTTGTTGCATGATGTGAACTTAGCAAGCTATGTTATGAGACCAAAATTTGGACAGTTTATCACAGGACCAATTTCTAAATTTTGTTGCATAATATGAACTTAGCAAGCTATGTTATGAGACCAAAATTTGGACAGTTTATCACAGGACCAATTTCTAAATTTTGTTGCATGATGTGAACTTAGCAAGCTATGTTATGAGACCAAAATTTGGACAGTTTATCACAGGACCAATTTCTAAATTTTGTTGCATAATATGAACTTAGCAAGCTATGTTATGAGCCCAAAATTTGGACAGTTTATCGGAGGACCAATTTCTAAATTTTGTTGCATGATGTGAACTTAGAAAGCTATGTTATGAGACCAAAATTTGGACAGTTTATCACAGGACCAATTTCTAAATTTTGTTGCATAATATGAACTTAGCAAGCTATGTTATGAGACCAAAATTTGGACAGTTTATCACAGGACCAATTTCTAAATTTTGTTGCATGATGTGAACTTAGAAAGCTATGTTATGAGCCCAAAATTTGGACAGTTTATCGGAGGACCAATTTCTAAATTTTGTTGTATGATGTGAACTTAGAAAGCTATGTTATGAGACCAAAATTTGGACAGTTTATCACAGGACCAATTTCTAAATTTTGTTGCATGATGTGAACTTAGCAAGCAATTTTTGTCTCATAACATCATGCAACAAAATATAGAAATTGGTCCTCCGATAAACTGTCCAAAATTTGGACAGTTTATCGGAGGACCAATTTCTAAATTTTGTTGCATGATGTGAACTTAGCAAGCTATGTTATGAGACCAAAATGTGGACAGTTTATCGGAGGACCAATTTCTAAATTTTGTTGCATGATGTGAACTTAGCAAGCTATGTTATGAGGCCAAAATTTGGACAGTTTATCGGAGGACCAATTTCTAAATTTTGTTGCATGATGAGAATTTAAGCTATGTTATGAGCCTAAAATGTGGACAGTTTATGGGGGGACCAATTTATAAATTTCCCCCTATTGTGTGAACATAGAAAGCTATGCTATGAGCCAAGTATCAGAACAGATTGGAGGTGGACCAATGCCTAGATTTTTAGATTTTATGCTAAAGTAAAAATGGAATTATTAAGAGGGATGAAAAGAAAAACAAAGTGTTATATATATATATATATATATATATATATATATATATATATATATATATATATATATATATATATATATATATATATATATATATATATATAAAACAATTTCTATACATATTTGTACATGCAATAGGCCCATACTGTATATGTTTATGATAGCGCAGGCGCGTGTGTGTATGCGTGTGTGCATGTACTGTCTATGTATGAAATACTCGGAGTCAGCATCTTGAGACATAACATGGGGAAGGGAGACCAGCAACCTCTCCCTAAGTTGATAAACAAACAAGACTTGTTATTGGCTGCCAGAGCCCCTTTGGACATCGGCAGATAAGTCAGAGGCGGTGATACCTATGTTTACACTTAACCAATATTAAGATACCCTCTGTGTTAGATTAATCATAAACCTTTCTAATGGATGACTGGCATTATTAATATTAGCCTAGTTGTTACCCTAGTTTGAGAATCAGGTAGCTAAAATAACAAGCACCTGGATATGCAAAGAAGCCCAGTATGGAATAAATAACACACTTTTAACTATCATAAAAACTATGAAAAGCGAATAATGGCAACATTCTCAAAAAGTTTGTGCCAAGATTGAACTTCAGATATATTTAGATGGGAAGGTCACTCCTCAACCTGATCATAACAGGAATGAAACTCCTAGATTGATGTGTGGTGTCGGAGGTCAGACTTGGAATAATGAACTGCATACGAGAAAGTTGGTACAGTATGGGAAGCCCTGAAAACAAATGATAGCATTATATATAAAAAAAAGAAGAATCAATATCCAGGGATGAAAATTTGATAGGCCGTTAACTTTGTATAATTAATGAAGAAGAGACTAAAACATAATTCAATATACAGGAGTATGAACTGATTAAAACATTTTATCTGGATAGGAAGATCTCGTGAAATCTGAGACTACTCGATATACTAGTTTTCAGTGCAGGATTGTTCCTTATAAGTGAATTAGCAATCATAAACCAAATTTACAATTTTATTCAACTGCACGAAGAGTTTTTAGCATTGCAAAGAGCTTCTTACAAACGAATCAAATCAAACAGAGGAAACGACACGGGAACATTAAACAACAGCCGGTAAATTGTGATCAAATTAATCCTATTTATACGAGGTTGAATATAAATTAACCGGAGAGAGAGAGAGAGAGAGAGAGAGAGAGAGAGAGAGAGAGAGAGAGAGAGAGCTTGTCCCTTACAGTAGCATTCTATGTGTACGCTCACAGGATCAACCACATTTGTATCAATGGCTGTGTAGTGTAGGTGTCACCTGGGCCTCAGGAGAGGGAGGTGGGGGTAATGATCACTCTATTCTAACCCCCACATCCTTCACTTCCCCTCCTCCTAATCCCCCATCCCCCAACAGAGACTCCAAAGTCCAAACAATCCACTCGTCCCACACGATCCCCAAACAAAGTTTTTCCCAAGTCCCACTTCGCCCATGTGACGTCATATCGTATGGTTGTTCATGAGATAGATGAAGACAAAGGTGGAATATATCCTAGATATTTCTTCTCGTGAAACTACACCATCGATACGTAGTTTATTGAAGTGCTATATACTCTATAGTTTTACTAGAATACTTGTTAATATTTTAGTTGGCAACATAGCGCCAGCGCGTGCCTGGTCACGAGTGGTTTGATGGCAAGTGATGAAATTTATGCTTCGAAAATAAATCGACACATTCACTACGTATTACGTATGAAATGCTATATTTTAGATTCAACCTAGAAACAAATTAAATAGTCCTAAACTTAAAACAGCATGCTATTCAGAATAACCTAGTCAAAGAAGTAAACTCTTTAATCATAAATATTTGACAGTTTCGGCAACGTGTAACTGTAGCCAGGATCAAGTCAATGCGTTCTTACAGCGTGAGCGAAATTTCCACAAATCTGCGTATTATTTCCAAATGATTAAGCGTTATGGGCGCTTATAAACATCCACTAGTTTATAAATGAATTCACAAACAACAATTACTTACCCCCACGCAAGTCTGCCATTGTGGTTAGCTATTCATTCGTTCACTCTCGAAACAATAACACCAAACAATGGCCAAAGTATTAAAAGAGAAACAACGAAGACGTAAACAAAAAAAAAGGAGAAAATCGCATGGATGTTTTTCAGGAGCCAATCAGATTATAGAGTTCGATTTCCCGACGAGAATCGCTAGACGGCAGAATTTAAGAAGCAGGACCTGTTGGGTGATATATTTCAATTAGATCTGTTTGTTTGTTTTTGTTTGTGGTGTTACGACGAAGGTCCTCATTATTATTATTATTATTATTATTATTATTATTATTATTATTATTATTATTATTATTATTATTATTATTATTATTATTATCTAGGCTACAACTCGAATTGGGAAGCACAATGTTTTAAGCACAATGTCTCCATAAGGGAAAATATCCCAGTGAGGAAATAAATAAACTATAAGTGAGAGGTAATGCATATAAGATACCTTAATATCAGTAACAACCTCAAAATAGAAATGTCATAAATAGACTGTGAAGAGAGACTTTTGTCAACCTATTCAAACAGAAACATTTGCGTCTACGTTTGTTTGAAGATTTTATTTAAATTTTCATACGAAAATATAATAACGATGTTTATTACATAAAATATCTCGTTTCTTGGAAGATTATTAAATGCAACGACCCAAGATCTCTTCAAGCAATTGAGAGATTCATTGCCATTAAACTTCACACGTGGACTAAATTTCCCAAGAAAATCTACAAATTTAGCTTTTACAATGATGCTAAGTTCTTCCAAACCAAATCTCTCTCTCTCTCTCTCTCTCTCTCTCTCTCTCTCTCTCTCTCTCTCTCTCTGTTTATGAATGATTATGTCTACCTATCCATATGTATGTATGCATATGGAGACGAACTTCCAGGACACCTAGAATGAATCAAGAACATGACATGGACACATGAAAGCAGAGAACTTTGAGCACAGTGCTCTATCAGGAAACTAGTAATAGAAGAATAAACTTAATCTGATATAAACATTCGGATTTGAAGAGTAGTTACAATAGAAACGTAGAAACATTTCTTTGCGTGACTTTTTAAGCAAATCACGAATGCAGTTTTAACAAAAGGAGTATAGGCCTACGTTTTGGACTAATGTTTAACTGGAATGATTGATAGATTGATTTGAGGTTTTCTGACATCCTGGTTAACTGGCAAGAATACACGAACGATAAATGATGAGCTAAGTAGTACCAGAAATATTAATTACCAATGAAAGAACCTGTTCAAAAAAGGTATTTAATTATAATTCATCTAAATACATTAAAGAATTTGCTGTGCTAATTCCGATCTATTTTCCGAAATAAAAATGATGTTACATTACTGATATCTGTTACTTTTTCCGAATACTAAAACATCCAGTCCTTTGAAATTAACTTTTCCTTATCAATATATGAAAGCTAAATACCTCTAAGAATAGTTCTTATAGCCTGTTAATAATCCAACGTAAGGGGCTATCAGCAGGACTGGGTTGGGGGGGGGGAGGGGGGGTTAGTTTAGTCTTACGCCAAACTCTAAAAGGAGTCGGTCATTTTACAGACAATTAACGAAGTGGTAATGGGCAACGCAATCACACGCAATGGGCAATTATAGCCACGCAGCTCCTAGTCTATCCTCCTCGCAACCACATCCCTCCCCACCCCAACCTAACGTCCTCCTCCTCCTCCCCCACCTTCTCCTCCTCCTCCTCCTCCTCCCCCACACAGCAACTCCGTCCCCGAATACATTCCGCGGTCCAATCGCATCCCTGGGCCAAGTTCCTCCAGTCACCTGCTCCGTTGCCTCCGTCAGCCATGGAGACTTTTCTCAACAATGGAGATGCATCATGCTTCTCTATCATGGAAATTTTTAGAGTGAATCTTCTCTATCATTGAGTCTTAATAGTGATTTTTCTCTATCATTGAGAGTATTAATAGTGATTCCTCTCTTAACATGAAGATTCTTATAGTGAATCTTCTCTATCATTGAGTCTTATAGTGATTCCTCTCTAACATGAAGATTCTTATAGTGAATCTTCTCTATCATTGAGTCTTATAGTGATTCTTCTCTATCATGGAGATTCTTATAGAGAATCTTCTCTATCATTGAGAGTCTTCATAGTGATTCTTCTCTATTATAGACATTCTTATAGTAAATCTTCTTTATCATTGAGAGTCTCACAGTGATTCTTCTCTATCTTGTAAATTCTTCTCAATCATAGAGACTCTTCTCTGTCATGGAGATTCTTCTCTATCTTGAAGATTCTCCAAATTATAAAGATTCTTCTCTTCCTTGGAAATTCTCCTAATTATAAAGATTCTTCTCTATCATGGAGAATCTACTGAAGATTCTTCACAATAATGGAGATTTTTCTCGATCATTGATTCTTCTTTATTATAGATTCTTCTCAATTATGGAGATCTCTCTCTCTCTCTCTCTCTCTCTCTCTCTCTCTCTCTCTCTCTCTCTCTCTCTCTCTCAATTATGGAGAATCTCATGGAGATTCTTCTCAACAATGGAAATTCTTCTGAGTCTTGAAGATTTCTCTATTCTGGAGAAAGTTTTCAACAATGGAGATTCTTATGGAGGTTGCTCTCAACAATGGAGATTCTTATGGAGATTTTTTTCAACAATGGAGATTCTTATGGAGATTCTTCTCAACAATGGAGATTGTTAAGAAAGATTGTTTTCAACAATGGAGATTCTAATGGAGGTTGCTCTCAACAATGGAGATTCTTATGGAGATTATTTTCAACAATGGAGATTCTTATGGAGATTCTTCTCAACAATGGAGATTGTTAAGAAAGATTGTTTTCAACAATGGAGATTCTTATGGAGATTGTTTTCAACAATGGAGATTCTTATGGAGATTTTTTTCAACAATAGAGATTCTTATGGAGATTGTTTTCAACAATGGAGATTTTTATGGAGATTGTTCTCAACAATGGAGATTGTTTTCAACAATGGAGATTCTTATGGAGATTGTTTTCAACAATGGAGATTCTTATGGAGATTGTTTTCAACAATGGAGATTTTTATGGAGATTGTTCTCAACAATGGAGATTGTTTTCAACAATGGAGGTTTTTATGGAGATTGTTCTCAAAAATGGAGATTGTTTTCAACAATGGAGATTCTTATGGAGATTTTTTTCAACAATGGAGATTCTTATGGAGATTGTTTTCAACAATGGAGATTTTTATGGAGATTGTTCTCAACATTGGAGATTGTTTTCAACAATGGAGATTCTTATGGAGATTTTTTTCAACAATGGAGATTCTTATGGAGATTGTTTTCAACAATGGAGATTTTTATGGAGATTGTTCTCAACAATGGAGATTGTTTTCAACAATGGAGATTCTTATGGAGATTGTTTTCAACAATGGAGATTTTTATGGAGATTGTTCTCAACAATAGAGATTGTTTTCAACAATGGAGGTTTTTATGGAGATTGTTCTCAACAATGGAGATTGTTTTCAACAATGGAGATTCTTATGGAGATTGTTTTCAACAATGGAGATTGTTTTCAACAATGGATATTTTTATGGAGATTGTTTTCAACAATGGAGATTGTTTTCAACAATGGAGATTCTTATGGAGATTTTTTTCAACAATAGAGATTCTTATGGAGATTGTTTTCAACAATGGAGATTTTTATGGAGATTGTTCTCAACAATGGAGATTCTTATGGAGATTGTTTTCAACAATGGAGATTCTTAAGGAGATTGTTTTCAACATCAGAGATTTTTATGGAGATTGTTTTCAACAATGGAGATTGTTTTCAACAATTGAGATTGTTCTCAACAATGGAGAATCTTATGGAGATTTTTTTCAACGATGGAGATTCTTATGGAGATTGTTTTCAACAATGGAGATTGTTTTCAAAAATTGAGATTGTTCTCAACAATGGAGATTCTTATGGAGATTGCTCTCAACAATGGAGATTGTTTTCAACAATGGAGATTCTTATGGAGATTGTTTTCAACAATGGAGATTTTTATGGAGGTTGTTCTCAACAATGGAGATTGTTTTCAACAATGGAGATTCTTATGGAGATTTTTTTCAACAATGGAGATTCTTATGGAGATTGTTTTCAACAATGGAGATTTTTATGGAGATTTTTCTCAACAATGGAGATTGTTTTCAACAATGGAGATTCTTATGGAGATTGTTTTCAACAATGGAGATTTTTATGGAGATTGTTCTCAACAATGGAGATTGTTTTCAACAATGGAGGTTTTTATGGAGATTGTTCTCAACAATGGAGATTGTTTTCAACAATGGAGATTCTTATGGAGATTGTTTTCAACAATGGAGATTGTTTTCAACAATGGATATTTTTATGGAGATTGTTTTCAACAATGGAGATTCTTATGGAGATTTTTTTCAACAATAGAGATTCTTATGGAGATTGTTTTCAACAATGGAGATTTTTATGGAGATTGTTCTCAACAATGGAGATTCTTATGGAGATTGTTTTCAACAATGGAGATTCTTAAGGAGATTGTTTTCAACATCAGAGATTTTTATGGAGATTGTTTTCAACAATGGAGATTGTTTTCAACAATTGAGATTGTTCTCAACAATGGAGAATCTTATGGAGATTTTTTTCAACGATGGAGATTCTTATGGAGATTGTTTTCAACAATGGAGATTGTTTTCAAAAATTGAGATTGTTCTCAACAACGGAGATTTTTATGGAGATTGTTCTCAACAATGGAGATTGTTTTCAACAATGGAGGTTCTTATGGAGATTGTTTTCAACAATGGATATTTTTACGGAGATTGTTCTCAACAATGGAGATTGTTTTAAACAATGGAGATTCTTATGGAGATTGTTTTCAACAATGTAGATTTTTATGGAGGTTGTTCTCAACAATGGAGATTGTTTTCAACAATGGAGATTCTTATGAAGGCTGTTCTCAACAATGGAGATTGTTTTCAACAATTGAGATTGTTCTCAACAATGGAGAGTCTTATGGAGATTGTTTTCAACAATGGAGATTCTTATGGAGGTTGTTATCAACAATGAAGATTGTTTTCAACAATTGAGATTGTTCTCAACTAAGGGGATTCTTATGGAGATTGTTTTCAACAATGGAGATTCTTATGGAGATTGTTCTCAACAATGAAGGTTCTTATGGAGATTTTTCTCAACAATGGAGATTGTTTTCAGCAATGGAGATTGTTTTCAACAATGGAGATTCTTATGGAGATAGTTTTCAACAATGGAGATTCTTATTGAGATTTTTCTCAACAATGGAGATTGTTCTCAGCAATGGAGATTGTTTTCAACAATGGAGATTTTTATGGAGATTGTTCTCAACAATGAAGATTGTTTTCAACAAAGGAGATTCTTATGGAGGTTGTTCTCAACAATGAAGATTCTTATTAAGGTTGTTCTCAACAATGGAGATTGTTTTCAACAATGGAGATTTTTATGGAGATTGTTTTCAACAATGGAGATTCTTATGGAGGTTGTTCTCAACAATGGAGATTCTTATGTAGGTTGTTCTCAACAATGAAGATTCTTATTAAGGTTGTTCTCAACAATGGAGATTGTTTTCAACAAAGGAGATTTTTATGAAGATTGTTTTCAACAATGGAGATTCTTATGAAGGTTGTTCTCAACAATGGAGATTGTTTTCAACAATGGAGATTTTTATGAAGATTGTTTTCAACAATGGAGATTTTTATGAAGGTTGTTCTCAACAATGGAGATTGTTTTCAACAATGGAGATTCTTATGGAGGTTGTTCTCAACAATGGAGATTGTTCTCAACAATGGAGATTCTTATGGAGATTGTTCTCAACAATGAAATTTCTTATGGAGATTGTTTTCAACAATGGAGATTCTTATGGAGATTGTTTTCAACAATGGAGATTCTTATGGAGAATGTTCTCAACAATGAAGATTGTTTTCAACAATGGAGATTCTTATGAAGGTTGTTCTCAACAATGGAGATTGTTTTCAACAATGGAGATTTTTATGAAGATTGTTTTCAACAATGGAGATTCTTATGAAGGTTGTTCTCAACAATGGAGATTGTTTTCAACAATGGAGATTCTTATGGAGGTTGTTCTCAACAATGGAGATTGTTCTCAACAATGGAGATTCTTATGGAGATTGTTCTCAACAATGAAATTTCTTATGGAGATTGTTTTCAACAATGGAGATTCTTATGGAGGTTGTTCTCAACAATGGAGATTCTTATGAAGATTGTTCTCAACAATGAAATTTCTTATGGAGATTGTTTTCAACAATGGAGATTCTTATGGAGATTGTTTTCAACAATGGAGATTTTTATGGAGATTGTTCTCAACAATGAAGATTGTTTTCAACAATGGAGATTCTTATGAAGGTTGCTCTCAACAATGGAAATTGTTTTCAACAATGGAGATTTTAATGGAGATTGTTCTCAACAATTGAGATTGTTTTCAACAATGGAGATTTTAATGGAGATTGTTCTCAACAATTGAGATTGTTTTCAACAATGGAGATTCTTATGGAGGTTGTTCTCAAGAATGGAGATTGTTTTCAACAATGGAGATTGTTTTCAACAATGGAGATTTTTATGGAGATTGTTCTCAACAATGGAGATTGTTTTCAACAATGGAGATTCTTATGAAGATTGTTTTGAACAATGGAGATTCTTATGAAGGTTGTTTTCAACAATGGAGATTGTTCTCAACAATGGAGATTGTTTTCAACAATGGAGATTCTTATGAAGATTATTTTCAACAATGGAGATTCTTATGAAGGTTACTCTCAACAATGGAGATTGTTTTCAACAATGGAGATTCTTATGAAGATTGTTTTCAACAATGGAGATTCTTATGAAGGTTGCTCTCAACAATGGAGATTGTTTTCAACAATGGAGATTGTTCTCAACAATGGAGATTGTTTTCAACAATGGAGATTGTTTTCAACAATGGAGATTCTTATGGAGGTTGTTCTTAACAATGGAGATTCTAATGAAGGTTGTTCTCAACAATGGAGATTGTTTTCAACAATGGAGATTGTTTTCAACAATGGAGATTGTTTTCAACAATGGAGATTTTAATGGAGATTGTTCTCCACAGTTTTCAACAATGGAGATTCTTATGGAGATTGTTTTCAACAATGGAGATTTTTATGGAGATTGTTTTCAACAATGGAGATTCTTATGAAGATTGTTTTCAACAATGGAGATTCTTATGAAGGTTGTTCTCAACAATGGAGATTGTTTTCAAAAATGGAGATTGTTTTCAACAATGGAGATTCTTATGGAGATTGTTCTCAACAATGGAGATTGTTTTCAACAATGGAGATTCTTATGGAGATTGTTCTCAACAATGGAGATTGTTTTCAACGATGGAGATTTTTGTGGAGATTGTTCTCAACTATGGAGATTGTTTTCAACAATGAAGATTCTTATGAAGATTGTTCTCAACAATGGAGATTCTTATGGAGGTTGTTCTCAACAATGGAGATTCTTATGGAGATTGTTCTCAACAATGGAGATTGTTTTCAACAATGGAGATTCTTATGGAGATTGTTCTCAACAATGGAGATTGTTTTCAACAATGGAGATTTTTGTGGAGATTGTTCTCAACTATGGAGATTGTTTTCAACAATGGAGATTCTTATGGAGATTGTTCTCAACAATGGAGATTCTTATGGAGATTGTTCTCAACAATGGAGATTCTTATGGAGGTTGCTCTCAACAATGGAGAATCTTATGGAGATTGTTTTCAACAATGGAGATTCTTATGGAGATTGTTCTCAACAATGGAGATTCTTCTGGAGATTGTTCTCAACAATGGAGATTCTTATGGGGATTGTTATGGAGATTCTTATGGAGATTGTTTTCAACAGTTGAGATTCTTATGGAGGTTGTTCTCAACAATGGAGATTCTTATGGAGATTGTTCTCCACGATGGAGATTCTTATGGAGATTGTTTTCAACAATGGAGAATCTTATGGAGATTGTTCTTAACAATGGAGATTCTTATGGAGATTATTCTCAACAATGGAGAAACATTCTAATAATGAAGTTTCTTTCCATTATGGAGATTCTTCTTAACTATGAAGATTCTTCTCAATTATGGATATTCTTCTCAATTATGAAGATTGATCTCAATCATTGAGGGTCTTCTCAATCATGGATTCTCCTTAGCCATAAATATTCTCTCAAACAACAGATATCCTTCTTAACCTTAGAGATTCTCCTGAAGAATAGAAATTCTCCTGAACAATTAATATATTCATTAACCATGGAGATTCCCCTTAACAACGCATATCCTCCTTAATCATAGATATTCTCTTGAGCAAGATCGATTTCCTTATCCAGGGAGATTCTTCATAATAAGAGATTGTATTGAACTATGGAGATTTTCTCTAACCCTATACAATCAACGTGGTCATGGAGATATTCCTCTATCATTTAAATTCTCCCGAATCTCGGCGGGAAAAGTAGAATGCTCCAAGATCAATTAGTCCAATAGAGAAAGCAGCATAGTCCAAAAAAAAAGGATATTGAACAGTAAGTAAAGACTGCAGAAGAAATAAGAGAACATGAAATTAGGTAAATATCAAAATAAGAATATATCTGGTACGATATCAAATGAGACTTTCGTAAACCTTTGAAGTTTATTTTGACAAAGAAAATAGTTACAAATAAAGAGTAAAGTTAAGAAAATATTTTTTTTTTCCACGGGAAAATAGGTTAAGAACATTCTCAAAA
>NC_090751.1:82529405-82536905 GCF_036898095.1 Palaemon carinicauda
AAGGATTACATCAAGAATTCAAAATACGATGAAGCAGGGAAAAGATATATGCAATGGGACTCCTTTGTAGAAATATACAAAGAAAATAGGGCTAGATGTATACCACATAGGAAAATTTTACCAAATAGAACTCCACAACTTAAGTGGTTCAACAGAGAAATAGCCAATACAGTAAGAAATAGAGACAGGAAACAAATCAAGAAGTTAAACTGAAAAGTAGATAAACTAGCTAGAAATGCCAAGATCAGTGAAGAGAAAAGAGTGGCATCGGCTAGTAAAGAAAACCCAAAAGAATTTTTTGCATATGTAAACAATAGAAAGCCAGTCAAAACACCAACTTTATAACAAATGATTTGGAAAAAGCCGATGAATGCATATTTTACAACTGTATTCACTAGGGAAGAATCAACGGCCCTCCCGAACCAGCTATCAAATATGAAGGGCCACATGTCAAAAAGAAAATAAAAGGACCCAGTAAGTCTACGGCACCAGGTCCAGATGATATTCATCCAAGAGAGATCATACAACTAGCAGAAGAGATAACCTCACATTTTTACAAAATGTTCCGAAATACAGCCAACGAAAGAAAGGCACCACAAGGATGAAAACTAGACAATGTCCCTTCAAGCAACAAGAAGGGACCAAAAGAAGAACCTGGCAATTACAGATTTGTGTGTCTAACTTCAGTGCCTTGCAAAATTTTTGAATCAATTAAAGTAAATACAATAGTAGAACACATAGAGAAAAACAATCTTCTGATAGACAACCAACATGGTTTTAGACAAAAGAAATCATGTGTGTGACAAGTCTTTGGGAATTTTTCCACATGTTTAGCATTTATGACAAAAGCAGGGCAATATATATCATATACCTAGACTTTCAAGAGGCTTTTGACAAAGTTCCTCATAAAAAGTTTTTGGTCAAAATTAGAGCACTAGGCATTACTGACAAGCCAACTGAATGGATCAAAGATTGGCTAACAAACAGAAAACAGAGAGTTGTAATCAATGGAGAAGCTTCAGAGTGGGCAGCTGTTACAAGTGGAGTACCTCAAGGATCCGTCTATGGCCCATTGCTATTTCTGATCTACATTGATATAGATTTAGGTTTAACTAGTAAAATAGCCAAATTTACCAAAGGTACTAAACTAGGCATAAATGCTGCGAACTTAGAAGACGTCGAAGCCTTAAGAGAGGATCTAATGAAGCTAAGAGAATGGTCCAGAAAGTGGCAAATACCTTTCAACTGTGGGGAATGCAAAGTTCTGCACATAGATTATAGTAATCCACAATCAGATTACTCACTGCTAGGTAATGAAATAGAAAGTGTGGACCAGGAGGAAGATCTTGGTATTATTATCAGCATGGATTTGAAGTTCACCAAACAGAGCATAAAAGCTGAAAAGAAAGTACAAAAACTAATAGGTTACATAATGAAACAATTCAAATATAGAAACAAAGATACTGTACAACAGCTGTACACATCACTAGTTAGACTCCATCTAGAATACGGAGTCCAATTCTGGGATCAAAATATTCAGGATATAAATAGACTGGACGCAGTACAAGCTAGGGCCACTAAACTCCAACACTAAGGCAATTTGGATGTAGACAAAGGATGGAACGTTTGAACTTATGTGATGTACAAACTCGGCGACTAAGGGGACAGTTGATAGAGGCATTCAAAATTCTTAAAGGAAAAACAAAGGTAGATTACAACAATCTATTCACGCTTAGCATAAATCAGTCCAGAGGTAACGGGTACAACTGGAATTGAAAAAACAACACCATTCAATGACGCAATTTCTTTACATACAAAATAGCAAATACTTGGAATAGATTTCCAGCAGATGTAGTAAACAGTAACACGATAAACTAGTTCCAGAATAACTTAAACAATATCATAAGAACTCTCTAAATACTTGAAGTAAATCACTCTACCAAAGAGCAAGTGGAGTCTCCGCGGATGAACTAAAAGTCTTAGAGACATCCAAAAGCCTTGTAACTCTCTCTCTCTCTCTCTCCTTGTAACTCTCTCTCTCTCTCTCTCTCTCTCTCTCTCTCTCTAGTAAGCTAAGATCTGTTTCTTGAGTATAATATGATTATCTCTCTCTCTCTCTCTCTCTCTCTCTCTCTCTCTCTCTCTCTCTCTCTCTCTCTCTCTCTCTCTCTCTCAGGAGTTTGACATAATAATAGAAAAAATAGATGATATATGTAGAAACCATAAAGACTGGAATATACTCCTATTAGGAGATTTTAACTTTCCTTTCGTGGATTGGAAAGAACGGATAGAAGAAAGTAGTGGTATAAATACATATAAAAAATAGAGTAATAGTAGCGCAGAAGATGAAAGGCAATTTGAAAAGCTTCAAGATATGCTATTAGAACATAATATGCAACAAATAAACCACATTCCAACAAGAAAGGAAAATGTCCTAGATTTGGTATTTGTGAATGAGGTGAATTATGTTAAAGAAATAATAGTGCATAACGCGGGAATTTCAGACCACAATGTCATAAAATTAATAGTCCATTCCAAAGCAAGTGATCGCAGAGATAATCAGAGCACAAAACGATGGGAAGGATATGGAAAATATAATTTTGATAGTAAGAATATAAAATTGTCAGAAATAAATGAAGAACTGAACAAAGTATGGAAAATGTATTCGTAAGTGATAATATGCAGGTAAATACGGATATACTGTACAAAATACTGGAGAAAATTGTTGAAAAATATGTACCGAAAAAAAAAAACAATAAACATCAGACATGCATACCAAGAGACAGAAGGATCTTATTTCAGAAAATTAGAAAGTGGAAAGAAAATCTTGCAAAAAAAAAAAAAAAAAAAAAAATTTATGGAAAATGATGGAAATAAAATGTAAGATAGAAAATGCAGAACAAAAGATTATGCAATCGAAAGAAAATGAAAAAAGCGACTTAGAAGAAAGGACACTTCAAAATATAAAAAAAAAAAGAACCAGAGTACTTTATTTCTATTAAAAAAAGATGAATAAGGGAGATTAGAAATAGGCCCTCTAAGAATTGAAGGACGGCTAAACGAATGAAAAAAAGGAAATATGCAACATATTAGCAGAAAAATATAAAAGTGAGTTCACGCCAAGAATTGCGAAGGAGAATAATGAAACAGAAATGAGAGAAGAAAATGTTGAATATCTAACAGATATAGATATTAATGAAGCAGATATTTGTCAAGGTTATAAGCGAAATTAAAAATGGATCGGCAGCCGGACCAGATTGAGTTCCAGCGATTTTGTTAAAAAAAACTGCATACACTATCGCGAAGCCGCTTGCAATACTGCTAAGACAAAGTGTAGATATGAGCGAGATATACAGTATGTTAAACATAAATTAGCTTATATAACCCCTATCTTCAAAAGTGGATCAAGACTAGATGCAAGCAATTATAGACCTGTTAGTCTAACATCACATATTATGAAAGTGTATGAGAGGGTAATAAAAAAGAAAATAATGAATCATTTGGTTAAAAATGATTTTCATATTAGGCCAAAACGGTTTTGTGCCCGGAAAAAGTACACAAACCCAACTGATAGCACACTATGAAAACATACAAAAATATGGTAAATAAAAAAAGACACAGATGTGATCTATCTAGATTTTGCAAAAGCCTTTGACAAGGTAGACCATAATATATTAGAGAAAAAAAATGACAAAGCACAATATTGTGGGAAAGATAGGAAAATGGGTAAAAGAATTCCTGCAAAACAGAAAACAGATAGTGGCTGCAAATGACGAGAAATCAGATGAAGCCCAGGTAATATCTGGCGTGCCACAGGGTACGGTATTAGCTGCACTGCTGTTTGTTATTATGATCTCAGACATAGACTGTGATGTTAAAAACTCTGTAGTGAGAGGTTTCGCCGATGACACAAGAATAAGTAGAGAAATTACTTGTGATGAAGAGATTTAAAGAGATTTAAACAAAATATATGAATAGGCGGAGATAAATAGGATGGTATTTAACTCCGATAAATTTGAATCAATAAATTATGGAAACAGAGAAGGAATGGTATATGCATACAAGGGACCTAATAACGAGACAATCACAAACAAGGACGCAATTTAAGACCTTGGTGTAATGTTAAATAAGAATATGTTCTGCAACGACCAAATAGCAACACTGTTGGCTAAATGTAGAACACTTGATTATGCTTTATAAAACTTTTATGCACGTAGTACACTCGAGTACTGCAATGTGATATGATGCCCACACTACCAAAAGGATATTGCACAAATAGAGAGTGTACAAAGGACCTATACTGCTAGAATAGAAGAAGTTAAGGACCTTGACTACTGGGAAAGATTGCAATTTTTAAAACTATATACAGTCTAGAAAGGAGAAGAGAACTCTAAATGATAATACAAGCATGGAAGCAAATAGAAGGAATTACTGAAAACATCATGGAGCTAAAAATATCAGAAAGAGCAAGCCTAGGTAGATTAATAGTGCCAAAAACTATACCAGGAAAACAAAGGAAAGGGCACAGGACATTAATCCACTACGCACCAGCATCGATAATGCAGCGACTATTTAATGCGCTGCCAGCTCATCTAAGAAACATATCAGGAAGTGAGCGTAGATGTGTTTAAGAATAAGCTCGATAAATACCTAAGATACATCCCAGACCATCCAAGACTGGAAGATGCAAAATACACCGGAAGATGCAGTAGCAACTTTCTGGTGGATATACGAGGTGCCTCACACTGAGGGACCTGGGGGAACCCAAACATAGAATAAGGAAATAAGTTAAGGCTCTCTCTCTCTCTAGTAAACTAAGATTGTCTGCCTGAATATAGACATATTATTCGCTTGATTAATTTTCAAATATGTATCCTCTTACTTGATGCTTTGTACTATTTTTAATATAGATATTAAGTGGAAATAAAGGATTTTTATTTCTCTCTCTCTCTCTCTCTCTCTCTCTCTCTCTCTCTCTCTCTCTCTCTCTCTCTCTCTCTCTCGTGAAAGCAATTAGAAGTCATTGCTCCATTCATCGTCTAACTAGTATTAAAGGTTTAAGGCTGACTCAACAGGTAGGCCTATAGCTTCCCCATCCCAAGGGATAGTGAGGTTGAGAGAGGCTTAAAATTCAGACCAATGTATAGCGTACAGATGAGAGATGATAACTTACTTCTTTGATAATAATAATAACAATTATTATTATTATTATTATTATTACTGCTACTACAACAACAACAACAACAACAACAACAACAACAACAATAATAATAATAATTCCCTAAATACATATCAAACATGAAAAATAATTCTATTTTATGAAACAGAATTGATAAATTTTCTTTCTCCCCGAAGCAGTAAGTTATTAAAAATTATATAAATCAAAATTCATAATTTTATGGATTAGTTCTTCAATAATAACATTAATCCCCCCTTCATCCGATAACAGGTTTGGAAATAAAGAAAAATGTTACAACCATAATACATTAAATTCGAAGACTCCAAACTTTTATAAAAACGTTTGAGTAAATAAACACGCATTAATGATTATGACACAGAATTTATAAATGTAAATGAGCGAAATGAAATTATAAGAGAGATTACTCGAGTGCCATATGTGGATGAGATCATGGTGAAGGGTAGATGGAGATGGTTTGGGTATGGTCTTCACACTCCACAGGAGGGGTTAGTTTACTAAACTTTCAACTGGGCTCCACAAGGCACGAGAGGAGTTGGAAGACCCAGGCCTACATGGCTGAGGACTATGAAGTGTGAAGTAGGTGATGATGAATGGAGAAGCATTGAATTTAGATCAAGATAGACGACTAGCGAAATTTAACCGAGGCCCTTTGCGTCAATAGACGTAGGAGGGGATGATGATGAAATGAGCGATGATATATACTGATGGCTTGGAGCGAAGATTAAATATATAAAATATATAAATTCTCATTATCAAGTAGGTGTGAAAGGATAGCATTGCATGCTCTTAATACAGCAAAAGATCCATGCATGCATATACATAATATACATAATAAATATACGTATGCATATAAAGGTTAAAGGTGTCTGGTTTCAGTACCACTTTCATCATGATAGATGCCAAACCCCACACTGTTGTGCCCAACCATAGCAGTGGCCTCAACCGTATACAGCTTAATTTCAATGTCCCGAGCAGGAATCGATCTGCTGCCATGCAAATGCTACGCGAACACGTTACCACTGTACTAGCCACACACACACACACACACACACACATATATATATATATATATATATATATATATATATATATATATATATATATATATATATATATATATATATATATATATATATACACACAAGAACAACAGAAAATACCGCTGATTCTAGTCCACTGCAGGGTAAAAGCCTCAGTCAAGTCAATTCATGATTAGGGTTTAGCCAGTTTCATCATCACGTTGGCCTGTACTATATTTAATAATAAATGGAGGAGATATCATGATAGTAAAACAATACTCTATACCTACAGCTTTGAAAGTTTTTATCATCTTATTAATTCACCAAAAAGGGAGACACAAAAGACCTGAAAAATGACCGCCCATCAAGTTTACTCTCCGTAATACATAAAATATTTACAAAGATCACATTATGCCGAATAGTCTTTCGAACTGGGTATTCAACAACTGACCAAATCCGTGTAAATTAACTAACTAGGGTAAAAATTAACAGAGTCTGACAAATCACTATATATTGCATTCATAGACTATGAGAAATCTTTTGATTCTGTCAAAACATCAGCAGTAATGAAAGCCCTTTAAAAACAAGGAATAGATGAATCTTATGTCCGAGCAATAGAAGATATCTACAGTATAAGGTAAGTACAGCAATCCCAAAACTACACAGATATTGAGAAAATTCCGACTGAGAAAAGAGACAGGGAGATCCCATCTCTCCTAAATTATTCACATCATGTCTATAAGTAGTTTTTAAGAGTTTAGATTTTGAAAATATAGGAATTAATATTAATGGAGAATACCTTAACAACTGGAGATTTGCAGTTGACTTAGTTGTGTTTAGTGAATCATAGGAGAAATTACTAAAGATGATAGATTTGAATAGACAAATCAGAAATGTAGGACTGAAAATCAATATGAGTAAAACTAAGATAATGCTCAATGACAATGAAGACAACAAATAAGAGTTACGGACGAACCTCTAGAGATTCCTAATGAATATACGTACTTAGGACAGACAGTAAGTGTTTCCCCAAGACACGAGACTAATATTAAAAGAAGGATAAGCATGGGATGGAGAGCATTTAGTAAACAAAATGAGATTATGAAACTAAAATGCCATCTTCCCTGAAAACACCAGTATTTAATCAGATGGTCCTACCAGTATTAACTTATGCCTCAGAAACTTGCAGCCTTACTAAATCCCTAGAACATAGCTAGTACAACTCAAAGAGCTATGGAAAGAATAATGATGGGAATAAAACTAAGAGGCAGAAAAAGAGCA
>NC_090751.1:82541905-82569405 GCF_036898095.1 Palaemon carinicauda
GTGGCATTGATCAATTTTTGTCCCGTTGAGGTACCACTAGGGGTAAAAGAGGCTATCTTCTATCAGTCACAGTTCTTCTCCCTGTGTCTTGTGTTCAGATAGGGAATATCAAGTGAGATCTCCATTATCTTGTTTTCTGCACTATCAAGCTTACCTCATCACCTGTCACCTACTGGAATCTGGCAACCTCGTTCCTAGTTTTAAACCAGTCTAACTTCTAGGCATGTATTTCGGTCACTTTGACTCATATTGCAGTGGCCCAGAGAGGGGGAAATCACTCTTTTCTGTGGGAAGCTGTGCAAAGTTACTCATTATCATCTTTCGGTTTAGGTCAGAATATCCAGGTGCAAGACAACAGGCTATCGCCCCTTGATTACTAAGGTTATTAGTGCTACCATCAATGTCTGTTGACATCTCTCAGCAACAAGTAAATGTAGATATGTCTATAAACCCATGTCTTTTTAGTTGCCTTTTTTCAGCATACTTTGATGAAGGCAACATGAAAAGCTGATAGCCGTTAATCTCCTTTGGAATACAAGCCCATTTATACAATGAACTTTCTGCCTATCCATTTTCATAACTATAGCTTTAAGTTCTTACCAGGGAATTAGTTGTTATTTTTAATCAGTCCTTACATCAGACTTAAACAGGTCCAAACTTCTGTTATATTTAGCCATTAAATATGAAATTTACTTTTAGACTTGGAAACTATAGTTTAGATCACTAATCGCTGCTGAGAGGAAGGATGCTGGTTACTGTTACGACACATGAACATACATTACCGGGTCTAAACGATGTCAGGCAGGGCAGCCGATTGGGACTACGGTCTACCCCAAAGCCAAAGCAAAGTCCTTCAAGAAGAAGGCAACCATGCTGACCCCATACAAATGGGGAAAAACACGTCAATAGAAGAATGAGATATTACACCTTGATCAAGTTATTCAAGGTACAGTTTCTACCCACTTCTCTGTTTATCATGTAATCAGTTAATATATGTTATCTCAACAGGAACTTGTTCTCGTTCATCTCTTTAGTTCATTCCATGCTATCTTATTTGGGTAAGGCTCCTCTTGCCAAAATCTCTTATTCTACTGTGTCATGTCATTCACTCTTTTCCTTTCTGAAGCTTTTTTAAGCATATAGTGATGATATACATCACAGTTCTCTTTTCTATCCTGTCTCATCTCAAAGTCTTTATCATATCACTAACAGTCACGATTGATCTTACGGCTGTAGTGTATATCAACAGTTGTTTAAAAATTCATCTACTAAGACAAGAAGTAAAAGATATTAGATAGCTTATGACTGCAGCTGAAGAAGTTAGGGGTCACTTGCAAAATTGGCTTATGATGCCTGAGATAAATGATACATTAAGAACTGAAAGTACCGCTTGTGATAAGATTCTGCCATTTAAACACAAACTGATGAAGACATTGCCCAACTTTCAATTTGCCATTGGGGTGTTTTTTATTTGCATTTAATCATATGTTCCTGTACCCAATTATGATTAGGTGGTATCTTAAATATCCACCAGAGTATTTACTGAAAATGGCTGTCAAACCTCCCACCCGACATCAAAAACAGATTTAATGGCAGGAACAGGCCTTCACTAGGCTTAGCTTAGCTTTGGGATCCTTGTTTCATGAAGGTAAGAGGGTATTGATACAATTTAATTCTTGAATAAAATTAAACATTTATAGATATCTATACAGACATATATGCCATATCATATGCTTAATCCTCCTTATGCACATTTGTTCACTGTCTGCTTAATATTTATAGTTTTAACTTAGTGTAATTGACCATAGAATCGAAAATTATATTTACAGAGATCATTTCACCGGACACCTATGGAGTAAAGTTTCTCAAATTTCGGTAAAATTTCACATACACCCATGTGTCTGTTCATAAAATATGTGCTTGTATGCACATGACTGTGCTGTCATATACTTGAAAGTAAACACTAGTCACATTCCATAATTGATTAAGTTAGGCAAATATGATTCCAATTTCAGTGAGATTATAAAATAATAAATTCTTAGTTTTTAGAGTCTGTATGAAACTCATGAGTTAAAGCTGCACACATGAATCTCAACCAGGAGTAGAATTACATCCTGTATGTAAAAAATAACATGGCACGGGGTAAATACATAAGTGATTCAACTCCTGACAAGAGAGTAGACAGTAACGTACATCGAACCCTGAGGACGTACAGTGACTCACCTCCTGCCATGAGGGTACACAGAAACGTATATCAAGCCATTAGAACCTACAGTGATTCACCTCGTGCCAAGAGGAAAGACAGTAATGTACATGGAACACTGAGGACATACAGTTATTCACCTCCTGCCAAGAGGGTAGACGGTAACGTACATTGAACCCTAAGGACATACAGTGACTCACCTCCTGCCAAGAGGGTAGACAGATACTTACATCAAGCCAAGAGAACCTACAGTGATTCACCTCGTGCCAAGAGGATAGACAGTAATGTACATCGAACCCTGAGGACATACAGTGACTTACCTCCTGCCAAGAGGGTAGGTAGTAACGTACATCGAACCTTGAGGACCTACAGTGCCTCACCTCCTGCCAAAAGTGTAGACAGTGACGCACATCAAACTCTGAGAACATACAGTGACTCACCTCCTGCTAAGAAGGTGGACAGTAACGTACATAGAACCCTAAGGACTTACAATGACTTACCTCCTGCTAAGACGGTAGACAGTAATGTACATCGAACCATGAGGACCCACAGTGACTCACCTCCTGCCAAGATGGTAGAGAGTAACATACATCGGACCCTGAGGACATACAATGTCTCACGTCCTATCAAGAAGGTAGACAGTAATGTACATCAAACTCTGAGGATATACAGTGACTCACCTCCTGCCAAGAAGGTAGACAGTAATGGACATCGAACCATTAGGACACACAGTGACTCACCTCCTGCCAAAAAGGGTAGACAGTAATGTACATCGAACCTTGAGGGAATAAAATGACTCACCTCCTGCCAAGAGGGTAAACAGTAACTTACATCGAACTCTGAGGACATACAGTGACTCACCTCCTACCAAGAGGATAGACAGTAACATTCACAAACCATGAGGACATACATTGACTCACCTCCTGCCAAGAGGGTGGACAGTAATGAACATCAACCCCTTAGGGCATACAGTGACTCATCTCCTGCCAAGAGGGTAGACAGTAACGTACATCAAACGCTGAGGATATACAGTGACTCACCTCCTGCCAAGAGGGTAGACAGTAATGTACATCAAACAATGAGGACATACAGTGAGTCACCTCCTGCCAAGAAGATAGACAGTAACGTACATCGAACCCTGAGGACACACAGTGACTCACCTTCTGTCAAAAGGGTAGAAAGTAACATACATCAAACCTTGATGACATAAAATGAATCACCTCATGCCAAGAGGGTAAACAGTAACTTACATCGAACTCTGAGGACATACAGTGACTCACCTCCTGCCAAGAGGGTAGACAGTAACATACATCAACCCCTTAGGGCATACAGTGACTCACATTCTGCCAAGAGGGTAGACAGTAACATTCATCGAACCATGAGGACATACAGTGACTCACCTCCTGCCAAGAAGGTAGACAGTAACGTACATAAACCCCTCAGGGCATACAGTGACTCACCTCCTGGTAAGAGGGTAGACAATAATGTACATCAACCTATTAGGGCATACAGTGACTCACCTCCTGCTAAGAGGGTAGACAGTTACGTACATCAAACGCTGAGGATATACAGTGACTCACCTCCTGCCAAGAGGGTAGACAGTAATATACATCAAACAATGAGGACATACAGTGAGTCACCTCCTGCCAAGAGGGTAGACAGTAACGTACATCAAACGCTGAGGATATACAGTGACTCACCTCCTGCCAAGAGGGTAGACAGTAACGTACATCGAACCTTGAGGACATAAAACGAATCACCTCATGCCAAGAGGGTAAACAGTAACTTACATGGAACTCTGAGGACATACAGTGACTCACCTCCTGCCAAAAGCGTAGACAGTAACGTACATAGAACCATGAGAACATACAATGACTCACCTCCTTCCAAGAGGGTAGACAGTAACGTACTTTGTACCCTGAGGACACATAGTGACTCACTTCCTGCCAAAAGAGTAGACAGCAATGTACATCAAACCTTGAGGACATACAATGACTCACCTCCTGCCAAGAGGGTAAACTGTAACTTACATCGAACACTGAGGACATACGGTGACTCGCCTCCTGCCAAGAGGATAGACAGTAACATACATAGAACCATGAGAACATCAGTGACTCAACTCCTGTCAAGAGGGTAAACAGTAATATACATCAACCCCTTAGGGTATACAGTGACTCACCTCCTGCCAAGAGGGTAGACTTTAACATACATACATACATCGAACCATGAGGACATAAAGTGACTCACCTTCTGCCAATAGAGTAAACAGCTACCTGCATCCATTCTAGAGGATAAACAGTAACAAACATCCAGCTAACAGGGTAAACTGAAACCATACATCCAGACGAGCAGGTAAATAGCTTCATACTTACAGCTAGGTAAGTATGAGTGTAAGTAGCAAATTACGTCCAGTCAAAAGGGTGAACAATAACATACACCCAACCAAAAGGGTAAACAGTAACAAACATCAAACCAAGAGAGGAAACTGCAACATAGATTCTGACAAAACTAATATACAGCAGCATACACAGTACTACATTGGACCACTCTCTGGTTATAGTTATCTTTTCCTTTACCATACACCGAGTAGTCTGGCCTACTCTTTACGCATTCACTTTTCTTACATATCTGACAAGCCTAAGATATCCGAAAATTTTTTCTTCACTCAAGGGGTTGACTGCTATAATTGTTCAGTGGCTACTTTCCTCTTGGAAAGGGTAGAAGAAACTCTTTAGCTATGGTAAGCAGCTCTTAAAGGAGGACATTCCAAAAAGCAATATAAAAAGCTTATAACATTGTGCGTTTCCATCTAGGGTTGTAGCTCAGCTAATAATAATAATAATAATAATAATAATAATACATGATAGGTAAGCAGGAATACACATTTAGCCACAAGGACAAATAGAAAAATATATCCAGCTAATAGGGTAAACTACAACCTACATTCATTCAAAAGTGTAAACAGTAATATGCATCCAGCCAATAGGATAGAAAGCCACACACATCACTTTGAAAGGATAAATGGTTGTATACATCCAGCCAAGAGGTTAAAAAGCAGGTAACGTCCATTCGAAAGGGTAAACTACAACATGCATCCAGTCAAGAAGGTAAAAAGCAATACTCATAATTGTAGACAATAGACTACATTCAATCGATAATATAAATAGTGACATACATCCATTTGTGAGGGTAAACAGTAATCTGCATCCAGTCAAGAGTATGAATAGTGACATACATCCATTCATGAAGGTAAACAGTAGCCTACATCCAGTTAAGACTATGAAATGCCACATGCATCCATTTGTGAGGGCAAACAGTAGCCTACATCCAGTCGAGAGTATAATTAGAAACAGATATCCATTTGTGATGGTAAACACTAGCCTACAAAAGGTCGAGACTATAAATAGCGACATACATCCATTCATGAAGGTAAACAGTAGCCTTCATCCACCAGAGAGTATAAAATGCCACAGGCATCCATTTGTGAGAGCAAACAGCAACCTACATCCACTTGAGAGTATAAATAGTGACATACATCCACTTGTGATGGTAAACAGTAGCCTACATCCATTCGAGGGTATAAATAGCAAAGTACATCCATTTGTAATGGCAAACAGTAGCCTACATCCAGTCGAGAATATAAATAACAACATACATACTGCGAAGAGAGTAAAACTTACTTATGTTAAGGGCTGTTTTCCTGGTCCTATCACACAGGACCTACAAGATCTATTAATTGATAAATTCTTAGGTATTTAGAGTATCATATGGTATATTCTGTTTTGAATGTCAATTGGCAATCTATACACAGTTAAGATGGTAACCAGTTACATACATCCATCCAAAAGCGTTAATAGTAAGACACATCGAATCGAAAGGGTCAACAGCAATATATATCCAGCTAAGAAGGTAAGCAGTAACATACATTCAGCCAAGAGTTAGCAAAATAAATCCAAAATAGGGGATGAAATGACACCAACAGCTTATCCAAGAGGTATATATCAGCCTGTATACCAAAGAGGGTAAATAGCAACATACATCCAGGCAAGAGGGTATACAGTATCATATATCTTACTAATAGTGTAAAGACCAACCTGCATTCAGTCAAGAGGGTAGATAGCAAAATATATCCTCCCAGAATGGGTAAACAGCAACATACATGCAGTTGAGAGGGTAAACAGCAACACATATTCAGTCAATGGGATAAATAGCAACATACATCCAGCCAAGAGAGTAAACAGCAATCACATCCAGTCGAGAGGGTAAAGAGTAACATACATCGAAAGAAACATACATTAAACCAAGAGGATGAACTGCATCATATACACATAGCCAAGAAGGTGGAAGTAGAACACATAACAAATCTAGAGAGTTAATAGCAACATGCATCCAGCCATGAGTGTAAACATAAATGGTAACCCCTATCCAATTGGGCGAGTAAACAGTAATATTCTTCAAGCCAAGGGGGAAAACAGTAACATGCATACAGCCAGAGGGTAAAATGCAACCAACATTTATTTAAAAGGGTAAACAGCTATTAGAGCAATATACATCCAGACAAAGAAAAGTAACTAACAAAATACATCTAGCTAAACAGGAAGATGAAAATCTACATCTAGTCAAGAGGGTTAATAGTAACATACATCAAGTCGAGAGAGTACACAGCAATATACATACAGCTAAGAAAGTAAGGAGCAACACATGCAGCCAAGAGGGTAGACAGTAATATAATACTAAGAGGGTTAACAGTAACATGCATCTGGTCATGAGGGTAAACCGTAACATACTGTATATCCAATCAAAGGGGTAAAAAGTGTCCCATTTTCAGTCGAGAGGGTGAACAGTAACACATCCAGCCAAGAAGGTAAGCAGCAACATACATCTGGCCAAGATGGTAAACAGTGACATACATCTAGTCAAGAGGGTGAACAGCAACCTATAGTGCACCCAGCCAAGAGGATAAATGGTAATATAAACCCAGCCATAAGGATAGATGGCAAACACACATCCAGACGAGAGGGTAAACAGTATCATACATCAAGACAAGAGGATACTCAGCAACATTCTTCCAGTCCAGATGATAAGCAGGTACATACATTCAATCATGGAATTTAATAACAAGAGAAACAATATCCAACAGATTTTGTAGAATATTGGGAGTTGAATGGCAGGACAAGATTAGAAATGAAACTATAAGAGAGATTACCCAAATGCCAGATGTGGACAAGGTCATTGTTAGGGATGAAGGGAGATGATCTGGGCATGTTCTTCACACTCCCCAAGAGAGATTTGTTCACCAAACGTTTAACTTGGCTCCACAATGCACTAAAAGAGTTGGAAGACCTAGGCCTACATAGCAGAGGACTATAAAGCGGGAAGTAGGAGTAGTGTTGATTTAAAAGCTCAAGATAGAGAAAACTGGCGAAATCTAACTATGACCCCTTGCGTCAATAGGTGTAGGAGGAGATGATGATGATGATGATGTCTAGCTGAGGGATTAAAAAAAGAACTTATCTAGTCAATGGGGTAAATGGCTAAATTAATTTAGCCATTAGGTTATGTATATATCAACATACATCGATGGCCTTGAATGCCAGAAGAAAGAGAGAGGTTTAGAATAGTCAGATGAGTCTACCCTAAAAAATAACGTCTTCAATTCCAAAACTTAATCTTCATGGTTTATCTATTTTTATTTTCTAATTCTTATTCATCCTCTGCTTGATTTATTGTAGTTACTCATCTTCTGTTTTCTAATTTCAGCAATCACTGATCAATGCTTGTGACCTCACACAGGTAGATTTCCATGGCGCAGTATTGATGTATGCATAAAATGTTGGATGGTTCCAGTTTTCATAATCATCATATTTTAAGTTGAATTATTTACTAACCTTGAAATGTAAATTGTACATTAGATTTCATATCTTTTACAAGACACCCTTCAAGACCAATTTTTCCACAGAGATTAATCATGATGGCCCATCAAGTTCGGGTAGCCCTAGACATCCTATGCATCTCTGTCTTCACCTGTCTGAACAACAACACGTGGGCAATCGCCCAGCTGGAACAGCCCCATTCGATCTACAACCATTGTGCTGAATGGAACCCAAGGTCATGAACCCATATCACTTGTTCCCTCGTGCATTCTTTAGATGAAGGAGCCCCTTGAACTAGGACAGTAGCAGCGGAAGGGCTCCCTATTTGATGTCTTCGCTGAGGAATAATACCAGCTATGAAGACTGACCCTACGACCAAAATTCTGCTCTATTCAAATTCAAGAACCCAAGCCACACCTCAGGAGGAGGGTGAGTTTTATTTAGGTAGCCTACATGACTGATTCTTTATTTGTCTATGAACATTTCTGCCTGCAAGCAGAGTTCTTAGTTTGTAACCTCTTTATCCACTGTGTTGCATTTCATTTTCTTCAGTAACTCTGATGAATATTGGTTTTGTTAGATTATTTGCACGATACTTCTTTTTTTTATAACCTTAATGATCGTATCAAGGCTAAAGGCTAATTTTGTTTTATATTATGTTACTCTCTCTCTCTCTCTCTCTCTCTCTCTCTCTCTCTCTCTCTCTCTCTCTCTCTCTCTCTCTCTCTCTCAAGTTCTGGGTTGGAAAAAGGATATCAGGTTACTTGTCCTATAGACATTCTACTCTTAAGAACAACACTTATTATTATTATTATTAGTAGTAGTAGTAGTAGTAGTAGTATTGCTATTATTACTATTATTATTACTTGCTAAGCTACAATCCTAGTTGGAAAAGCAAGATACTATAAGCCCAATGGCTCCAACAGGGAAAACAGCCTAGTGAGAAAAGGAAATAAGGAAATAAATAAACTACAAGAGAAGTAGATGATAATTAAAATGAAATATTTTAAAAATAGTAACAACATTGAAATGAATCTTTCATAGATACTATAAACTATTAGAATTATAAAAACACAAGAGGAAAGGAAACCATCAAGATAAAGGTAGTCTCAGTATAGCCGAACCTACATAAAAAAAAAAAAAGGGAATTTATTTTAAAAAGTCACAGTATATTGATCCAGTCAGCAGACTCTCCCATTAAAAGACAGATTTTACTAAGTTTGTGTTGATATAGATATCAAAATCCGTGAGAAAATCGACTACATTATGGGTGTTTCAAATACCTGTGATGACTTATATGAAGTGTGTTACCGGAGTTCACAATCAGTTCAAAGTGACTAAATATGCTGCTCATTTTAATATTTTGCATGTTTATGACGGAGATATAATTCAACTCGTTTAACCCTTTCGCTCCTAGGACTCCAAAAAAAAAAAAAAAAAAACATCATAACATACCAATAATAGCCATAACTGTAACTTTCTTTACGAATTGATAATCTCCACTACTCCATTGACACAATGGAGTTATGATGGCCTGCTGATAATATCCCTGCCTGGTGATCACCAGGCTGGGGTTCAATTCCGCTCAAACTCATTAGTTTCTTTGGTCGTTGCAACCTCAACATCTTCGTGAGTTTTGGTGTATCTACTGAGTCATCAGCAGCCATTGCCTGGCCCTAACTGCCCTAGCTTGGGCAGAGAGGGGGCTTGGGTGCTGATCATAAGTATATATGGTCAGTCTCTAGGGCATTGCCCTGCTTGCTAGGGCAATGTCACTGTCCCTTGCCTATGCCATTTATGAGCGACCTTTAAAACCATTTCATCCAGTTTGAACCCTGTTTAAAATATTTAAATGTTCCATTGAGATGATTTGAGACATTTTATTGAGAAACTTTCAGTGTTAAACAGATCTTTCGTTCAATTACTATTGTTATGACAAGTTGAGCCACAACCTAGCATGGAAAGTAGATCAGAAAACTGATAAATAAAGAAGAGACTAATAAAGAAATGGCAAATGTGAGTGCTAGATCAACTATCAGATAAGTTATGAAACAAGACTCAAGTCAACCTGCTTAACAGAAAAGCGTCTGTTTGGTCTCATGCAAGACATTATCCATGAGATTTTAATAGTTCTTTTTTTATTCTGTCCATCAATGGTTAATCTATTTAGACGTTTTGCCAAAAGATTCTCAAAAACTTCAGATAATATAGGAGTTAAGGGAATAAATCAGTAATCAGATGGGCTAGAGCTACCAAAAAAACTTTTGAATAATGAAGTAACATTACCAATTCTCAAACAGGTGCTAAAATCTCCGCTTCTTGCTAACTTGCAGAAAATAACAGACAACTTAGGAGCTAAGAGATCAGCAGTCTTTATAAAAAAAAACAAAGTATTTTGGGTCAACACTATAAAAATCGAGGTTTATCAAGAGTGTTTTAATTACACGACATCAAAAAGCTAAACTTTAGCCTCTGGAAAACGGGAATGAGAAAGATTGAGTTTGTCATTAGTCTGCTCACTGTCAAAGGCACCAGCCAAAAGGGTTGCCTTTTCTTTTGGACAGTCAGTGACAGAGCCATCTGGTTTAAATAAAGGAAGAACGGTCAAGTCTATACCAAAGAGTATGAATTTAACGGTAACCCAGCACTTATGTTCCTGCCTTTTACAAGAAAGGATTTCTTTTATGGTTAAATCTTATTCATTTTCAGTTGAAGCATAAACTCTCTGAGAAACAGCTATTAACTGAGTATAATTGTTCCAAGTCAAATCTGATCTGTTACCCTTTCAAAGATGACTGTCCTGCTGCTTCTCCAAAAAAATCATGTCTGTAATCATCATTGAACCAGTATTTGTTTTGCATTTGGTACTTTAGCACACAAGAAATGATACGCCTATTAAGCATGTTGACTAGATTCTCATTCAAAAGAACAACAGGCTCAACACTTATACAATTGTGATCAATCAAATTCAAAATATCACTCAAAAAGTCTTTCCAGTCTGCTTGAGATTTTATATATATATATATATATATATATATATATATATATATATATATATATATATATATATATATATATATATATATATATATACATATATATATATATATATATATATATATGTGTGTGTGTGTGTGTGTGTGTGTGTGTAATTATTACTTATTTACAGCTATAAACATATGTACATATGTGTTTACGTGTGTATAATGTATAATGTGTGTGCGTAAGCTATGTGTTTGTGATTTTGTGTACATACAGTGTGTTTATCTGTGCATACATTAGGATACATTCATCCACACGTTATTGTGTGAGATTATCTTGGATAAGTGACTGTTAACCTTAGGATTGATAGAGGAATGTAATGTTAAACACTGATAAAGTGAGAGGCACAATAAGTGTAAGAGGCTCGACGCGCTGCTGGTGAGGTATATGAACTAACTTCTCCCTATCGAGATACAACCTTTCATGAAAAAGCTGCCAAGTGAAGAAAGGAAATAGAGGAACAACGAATGAACTATACATGAAAAATAATAGAGAAAAATTATAAGATATAACAAGATTAGGAACAACGTTGAAATAGATCAATCATGTATAATCCATGGAATTAGACTTACGTCAACCTGTTCAACAGAAATACATTTGCAACAAGTTGAGCTTCAGAGGAAACACCGACTGAGTCACCAGCTCCGATAAATTATTCCACAATCTGGTCATAGTTGGAATAAAACTTCTAGAATACTCTGTAGTATTGAGCCTTATGATGGAGAAAGCCTGACTATTAGAATTAACTGCATGCCCAGTATTACGAATAGGATGGTACTGTACGGGAAGATCTGAATGTAATGGATGATCAGAATTATGAAAAATCTTATGCAACATATTATTATTATTATTATTATTATTATTATTATCATTATTATTATCATTATTACTGCTAAGCTACTACAATCAGGATGCTATAACCCTAAGGGCTCCAACAGGGAAATAGCTCAGTGAGGAAAGGAAACAAAGAAAAATATATTTAAAGAACAGTAACAACATTACAATAAATACTTCCCATATAAACTACAAAAAAAATTAACAAAACAAGAGGAAGAGAAATACGATAGAATCGTGTGCCCAAGTGTACTCTCAAGCAAGAGAACTCTAACCCAAGACAGTGGAAGGCCATGGTACAGAGGCTATGGCACTACCCAAGACTAAAGAACAATGGTTTGATTTTGGAGTGTCCTAGAAGAGCTGCTTACCATAACTAAAGAGTCTCTTCTACCCTTACCAAGAGGAAAGTGGCCACTAAACAATTACATTGCAGTAGTTAACCCCTTGAGAGAAAAACAATTGTTTGGGATAATGAACTAATTGAACGACGATGCCAGAGATTAATATTTAGATCAGAAATAAGAAATTTAATAGGCAGTAAGGTTTCATTCAACAAAATTAAGATGAGAATCAGCAACTGAAGACTAGACTGGAAATCAAAATTCAAATTATTGAAGAATGAAAGAATTAAAACATATTGATCACCGAAAATCTTTCTCAATAAGTAAATTAGAATGCAATTGAACAAGAAATTGACCGAATGCGTTTCTTAAAACTAAATCTACAGTCAAGTATCCCACGAAGAATTTTAATTAAGTTGAATATAGTTAACGACATTGTCAATGCAAAGATCTGGACGACCTACTTGCAATCATACTTTGGGTTTTATTAGGATTCAACTTCATACCCCATAATTTGCACCATGCACTAATTTAACTATATATCTATTAAGGGATTCAGCAACCCCAGGCCTACATTCAGGAGATGTTATTGAAGCAACAAGTTTGTTTTATACACTATATCACATATAATTGATTTATAATAAGAAAAGCAATAAGCCGAGATAACTACCCTGCGGAACATCACATATTATATTCTGAAAGTTACTATAGTGCCCATCAACAAATCTTTGCGATCTACTACTTAGAAATTCATTAAAAATGCTAAGAAACGACCCACCCACTCAACACTGTTTGAGTTTGAAAACAAGGGCCCCATGATTAACACGGTTAAAGGCAGCAGTAAAATCAAGGCCAATCATACGAACTTCCTGACTAAAATCAAAGGATTTCTGTACAGCATTGGAGATTGTAAGAAGGGCATCACATGCTCCAAGGCTTTTACGAAAGCCAAATTGCAAACTAGGGAACAGATGATCAGAATACCTATTTAGACGTTTTCCCTAGAGAAGTTTAAGAATTTTCATATAATATGGGCGTTATAGAAACTGAGCTAGAGCTACTGCAAACACATTTACCAAAAGGAGTAATATTACCATACCTCCAAGTGCTAAATTAATCTTTTCCTGCTAATTAGCAAAATATAACAGACAAATTAGGAGCTAAGAAATCAGCTCTCTACAAGAAGAAAACTGTCCTGTGGATCTACACCTCCATAAACATCAAGGTCCAGTAAAAGTGTTTTAATATCACAGGGCCGAAAAGCTAAACAAGTTAATTTAGCTTCAGAAAACCCAGATTGAGAAAAAACGAGTTATCATTCTTCTTGCGTCAAACACATCAGCTAGAAAGGTTGTCTTTTGCTATGGACAGCAAGTCTGCTGAAGCAGTACTGATTTAAGGGTACTTTAACTTTTGTCTTCTTTGTTTGTACCAGAAGTGGTGTTATGGTCAAATTTTAACCCTTTTCAGTTGAAGCATACATGAGCCATGCACAGCTCTAAACTGTGTGTAGATATTCCAAGTAAAATCTTACCTATTAGGCTTACTTTTCCAGAGAAGGTAAGCCTCATGTATCTCCAAAATAAGGAAATCTACAGTCATCATTAAACCAGGGATTTTAACACACAAGACGGGGTATGTATATTAACTTGGCCTGCTTTTTAGTTAAGAGAGCAACAGCCTCAATCCTTTAATACAATTCAGACCATTTCGAAAGCAAAAGATCACTCAAAAAGCCATTCCAATCTTCTTGAGATTTTACATATATCTTCTTATTATAAGATATGATGTTTCATTAAAATACATGGAAAACAAGGGAGGACATTGATTGATACGTTAGTATGCAGAGAATGAATAATGAGATAATAAGTAGTGTAAAAAACCCAGAGATGAAAATAAGGTTGACAGTGTTTTCAGTGGTTATTAATGGGCTGGCTTAGAATGAAAGATAATGAAGTAAGAAAGGTCGTGTAACTCGAGAGCATTGGAAGAAATGTGTTAGTGGTGCATCCAAGATGGAAGTGGATAATACAGTTTATATGAGAAGGGTCAATGCATTGTTGATAGGCCCATAATCCTATTGTATATTTCTAATGAGACTAGTGCCCATTCATATAGCAAACCAGCAACATACAGCACCAAGGAGGAATGTCCCTATTCGGTAAAATGATGCATATAATAAGCTGGACCTTCTGTCAACTTGCATAGGCTCATCTAAAGTGCAATTCTTAGAGAGCAATGTTGCATATGATTAGCTGGACCTTCTGTCTATATGCATAGGCTCATCTAAAGTCCAATCCCTAGAGAGTAATGTGTCATATGATTAGCTGGACTTTCTGTCTATATGCATAGGCTCATCTAAAGTGCAATTCTTAGAGAGTAATGTGTCATATGATTAGCTGGACCTTCTGTCTATATGCATAGGCTCATCTAAAGTCCAATCCCTATAGAGTAATGTGTCATATGATTAGCTGGACTTTCTGTCTATATGCATAGGCTCATCTAAAGTGCAATTCTTAGAGAGTAATGTGTCATATGATTAGCTGGACCTTCTATCTATATGCATAGGCTCATCTAAAGTGCAATCCTTAGAGAGTAATGTGTCATATGATTACCTGGACTTTCTGTCTATATGCATAGGCTCATCTAAAGTGCAATCCTTATAGAGCAATGTTGCATATGATTACCTGGACTTTCTGTCTATATGCATAGGCTCATCTAAAGTGCAATCCTTAGAGAGTAATGTTGCATATGATTAGCTGGACCTTCTGTCTATATGCATAGGCTTATCTAAAATGTAATCCATAGAGAGCAATGTGACATATGTTTACATGGACCTTATGTCTAATTGCATAGACTTATCTAAAATGTAATCCTTAGAGAGCAATGTGGCATATAATTAGTTGGTCCTTTTGTCTAATTGCATAGGCTTATCTAAAATGTAATCCTTAGGGAGCAATGTGGCATATGATTAGCTGGTCCTTCTGTCTAATTGCATAGGCTTATCTAAAATGTAATCCTTAGAGAGCAATGTGGCATATGATTAGCTGGTCCTTCTGTCTAATTGGATAGGCTTATCTAAAGTGTAATCCTTAGAGAGCAATGTTGCATATGATTAGCTGGATCTTTTATCTAATTGCATACAGCTTTCTGAAATGTAATCCTTGGAGAGCAATGTGGCATATGATTAGCTGGACCTTATGTTTAATTGTAGAGGCTTATCTAAAATGTAGTCCTTAGAAAGCAATGTGGCATATGATTATCGGGACCTTGTGTCTAATTGCATATTATTATCTAAAATGTAATCCTTAGAGACTAATGTTGCATATGATTAGCTGGACCCTTTGTGTAATTGCAAAGGCTTATCTAAAGTGTAATCCTTACAGAGCAATGTGTCATATGATTAGCTGGACCTTCTGTCTAATTGCATAGGCTTACCTAAAGTGTAATCCTTAGAGAGCAATATGGCATAAGAATAGCTGTACCTTCAGTCTAATTGGATAGGCTTATCTAAAATGTAATCCTTGGATAACAATGCTGCACATGAGTAGCTGGATCTTCTGTCTTATTGCATAGGATTATCAAAAGTGTAATCCTTAGAGAGCAATGTGGCATATGAATAGCTTGACCTTCTGTCTAATTACACAAGCTTATCTAAATTGTAATCCTTAGACAGCAATGTGGCATATGATTAGCTGAACCTTCTGTCTAAATGCATAGGCCTTTCTAAACTGTAAGCCTTATAGAGCTATGTGGCGTATGATTAGCTGGACCTTATGTCTAATTGCGTAGGCTTATCTAAAATGTGATCCTTAAAGATCAATGTGGCTTATGATTAGCTGGACCTTCTGTCTAATCGCATAGGCGTTTCTAAAATGTAATCCTTAAAGATCAATGTGGCATATGATTAGCTGGACCTTCTGTCTAATTGCATAGGCGTTTCTAAAATGTAATCCTTAAAGATCAATGTGGCTTATAATTAGCTGGACCTTCTGTCTAATCGCATAGGCGTTTCTAAAATGTAATCCTTAAAGATCAATGTGGCATATGATTAGCTGGACCTTCTGTCTAATTGCATAGGCGTTTCTAAAATGTAATCCTTAAAGATCAATGTGGCATATGATTAGCTGGACCTTCTGTCTAATCGCATAGGCGTTTCTAAAATGTAATCCTTAAAGATCAATGTGGCATATGATTAGCTGGACCTTCTGTCTAATTGCATAGGCGTTTCTAAAGTGTAATCCTTAGACAGTAATGTGGCATATGATTAGGTAGACCTTTTGTCTAAATGCATAAGCTTATTTGAAATTTAATCCTTAGAGAGCAGTGTGGCTTAAGATTAGCTGGAACTTATGTCTAAATGCGTAGGCTTATCTAAAATGTAATCCTTAGGGAGCTATGTGGCATATGATTAGCTGGGCCTCCTGTCCAGATGTATTGGTTTACCTAAAATGTAATCCTTAAAGATCAATGTTGCATATGATTAGCTGGACCTTCTGTCTAAATGTATAAGCTTATCCAATTCGTAATACTGAGAGAGCAATGTGGCATATGAAAGGCTTGACCTCCTGTATAAAGGTATGGGCTTATCTGAAATGTAATCTTCAGTGAGCAATGTGGCATATGATCAGCCAGACCTTCTGTCTAAATACATAGGCTTATCTAAAATATAATCCTTAGTAAGCAATGTGGCATAGGATTAGCTGGACCTTCTGTCTAAATGCATAGGCTAATCTAAAATGTAATTCTCAGAGAGCAATGTGGCATATGATCAACAGGACTTCCTGACTACAGGTAATATAAGATATATTTCAATGTTACTGTTCTCAAAATATTTCATTTTAATTTTTCATTACTTCTCTTGTAGTTTACTCCTTTCCTTTCCTCTCTGGGCTATTTTCTCATGTCGAAGACCTTGGACATAATTATAGCATCCTGCTTTTCCAACTAGGGTTGTACCTTACCAACTAATAATAATAACAGCAATAAAAACAACAACAATTAGAGTATTAGTGCTGTTCATTAAGTGAGTGTAATTTAAGACATAAAATGAACAGCATTAATACTCTCATTAATAAAGAAATAAGCTTTCATCTAACAATAATAATAACAAAGTCAATAATAATAATAATAATAATTATAATAATAATAATATGTATTGGCTTATCTAAAATGAAATAATTTGTTGGCAATGTGGCATATGACTAATTAGACCTTTTGTCTAAACGTTTAGACCTATCTAGAATATGACCATTAGTGGGCAGTATGGCATATGATTAGCTGGGCCATCTGTCTAATTGTATAGTCCTATCTAAACTATAATCAAAAGAAGAACACAGTATAAGCCGAGTCTTCTGTCTAAATGTATAGGCCTACTATAATTATGGTAATGGTAGTTATACTGCACAACTGGTTCATGCACGAATCAAGAGTCGAAATATAAATAAAGAGTGACGTCAGTAACAAATAATACTTATCATACTTTAATGATATGTAATTCTGGGTGTGTAAGTAGGCATGATGGCATGAATCGATAAAAAAGAAAAAAAATTAGTTATAAGGATAATGCTAAAGCTGCAGTGCTATATTTGACACCTGAGGTTAGCCATATAGTTCTCCTTTATACCATACTGTAGCACGTAGTCAGCTGTACGTGATATATATATATATATATATATATATATATATATATATATATATATATATATATATATATATATATATATATATATATATATATATATATATATATATATATATATATACATATATATATGTGTGTGTGTGTGTGTGTGTGTGTGTGTGTGTGTGTGTGTGTGTGTAATGGCTACCGCGTGCTCAGCTTCACAAGGGCAACACTTGCTCAGCTCAGGACCAACTTCCTAAGTTCGTCACCGTAAGTTGGCGCAGATATTCTAGACACCACCAGAAGCAATTTTCCCTGGCTGTCAGGTGGTGTCACTCTATCCATTAAAGTAAAACGAGAGTGCTCTACTGTTCCATATCTAAAGCGGATGTAACTGCTTCTCTCTACTACAGTGTTTCAACCCACTGCGAAATCGCTTTTGATGTAGGCCTAACCCCTCATTGCTATGGAGAACTATCATGGCTTGCCAGCCAAGTGACCAACCAGACACATATCGCCACACGCTCTTGTGATAATCACTTCTTTGTTGTTTAACATGTGAACAAAACTTATTTGAGCCCCCAACGTGGCCTGGTGTGGACCACGGAACACGTCTCATATTGAAACTAAAGCATTGCAAGTCCTGATTTATGCTTGATTCCCTCTTCGTGACCAGACGTTGCATGTGACATTAACAAAAATCACATTGGGTCCGAATACTGACTCGTGGCAACTCTCTGCTTCTTTGCTGCCATATCTCCCGAGCAAATAGGTTGCCGATGTTGCACACTGTGACTGACACGTTTTGGTCTATTTTAAGGACGCTGCTTATTTTGCAATGGTGGACTCATGAATAATCTTAGTGGGGCTGCTTTGTAGGTGTTAGCATCTATGATTACTTCGACCCGTCTGCCATTACTATTATGGGATGGGCGTATAATATCAGGGTCGGATATGTAAAAAAAAAAAGGAAGAAAAAAAAACATAATGCTAGTCGCGCTGACTTCATTTCCCCCTCCGCAATTACAGGCCCAAGTATTTTGGGACTGCGCTCTTCGTTCTCAACGCTGATTGGTCGACGTGGCCACCCTACGACCTACCAAGCGACCAACACCAACATAATGTTTGAAAACCTCTCTGTATGGTATGAATTATCCATACTGTTAGTCGTAAGTTTAATGCTTAGTGCAATATTAAAACAAACAGAACGATAAGTGATTATTTCAATCTCTCTTATACTAAGTTCTAAACTGACATACATAGTCGTAGAAAGCTCACATTGAATTTCATCACCGAGTATTTATTAGCTTGAACAAAGTTCAGAGCGTGGGAAGACGCTCCGCCCACTGAATGACGTCATTAGACCGGTGAGCTCCGCCTATCAAGTGACGTCATTAGGATGGTGGCCATGTATTCGTTCACGAACGGCTGCCGAGCAGCACTTGGGTTCTCATTGGTTGGAGGCATTACGAACGAACCAATCAGGGTGAAGGGGCTGTGCGCATAAGATGAAGGGAATTTCGCCCGTGTGACTGTTCGTCAGTTTCTCTCTGTGTGTTGGGGAAACGATCTGCAAATAGTTTGACTCGGGATTTTACGTATATGAAATGTGTAAAAGGTTATAGAACGATGTTTAAGAGGAATTACACACCAGCATAATTACCGGGAACTATACGTCACATCTTCATAAGAAGAGAAAGTCCAGGTAATTATTAAAAAAAAATCTTTTATTTTGCGGGTTTTCTTGGACGTGGCCAGGCGAGTCCATTCCTACTTCACGGGGGAGGAAAGGCGGTTCCATGGGTGGCCGGACAAGTCCATTCCTACTTCACCCGGGGGAGGTCGGGTAGACGGTTCCACGGGTGCTTTCGTCTTTGGTCACCTTCCCAAGTTCCCTACACATTAGGGATCGTCCCTCTGTCTGCTAAAAGGCCCACACTCGATTCTCGTGAGTCGTTAACGTTTATTGACTCGGTACTTGAACTTTCGGACGATTCTAGTTAGAGGTGAAGAATGCCATTAGTATCGTACCCACTGTATACTGATATTAAAGTGTAATGAGTCTGTTCGTACGTGTGTATACTATTGATGCGGACCCTTCCAAGGAAATGTTAAGATAGAAATTTGGCCGCCGACCTTTGCCTTAAGATGTAGCTACTGGCCGTTGTTCAATGACACGTTACGAGAAACTTCTAAACTGCGTTCACACACACACACACACACACACACACACACACACATATATATATATATATATATATATATATATATATATATATATATATATATATATATATACACTTTCACCCGAACGTCTATGATAAATATATATTTTGTAGTGAAATATACTAACAAAGGTTATCACAAATATCTATTAATATCCCATTTTAATTTCATTAATAGTTTTGAAATTTAATTTTCTATGGTAAAGGATTTTTTTTTCGACGCGTTGAAAACTTTTTATATTAGTCTTGAATTTATGATAATGTCAAAATCCTTTTATAGTTATTTTTTTGTGCATTGTTTTTTTTTTTCATTTTTTAGTTGAGCCTACCCATAGTTTAAGATTTCCTGCAAGCAATGATATTTCCATTTTAATTTTAAGATAATGTTTATATATATATATATATATATATATATATATATATATATATATATATATATATATATATATATATATATATACAATTATGTATGCGTTTGGAAATTTTGCGAAATGTGTAGTGTACAACATAGTACTAAAATTGAGCCGGTCAACAGCACGATGGTATTAACATTAATTTTTTTAATGAAATGATTAGTATAGCTGTTTACCATTTTTAATGCCTACCTGGTTTAGAATCATTAAAATGTCAAGTGGCTTCAGTTTCCCGTAACTTGCAAACCACTTTTGACAGTATGTGCTTTCAAGTGTCACATCAGTAGTGGAGACACACCTTTATTTTATGCAGTATTAGCCATATGTGTATGATACATAGTATGTGCCTCATAGAGTACACTGTAGGTGATATTTAAGGGTCCTCCGTGCTTTTCTTATAGACCCAGCCGAGTAAGCTTACTTAGGTTTCTGTGTTTTTTTTTTCTTTTATTCTTTAACAATTTTCATATTGTCTTAAGAAAAATATCACTAAGAATGTTGTTTATGATTAAACGTCTTTTTAAGCATAATTAATTAGTTTATGAGTAATCACAGATTTGTACTTTTTGAGGTTTTAAACTTCAATATTTCTATCCATTATCAGTAGGCCTATTTGCGAGTTATTTCCACACACGAAGATCTGCACCTCCGTTATCCTTTGTTCAAAATTGTAGCAACCTTTTCTTATGTTGAACAGGCTAATATGGTTTATATATATATATATATAGAGAGAGAGAGAGAGAGAGAGAGAGAGAGAGAGAGAGAGAGAGAGAGAGAGAGAGATTATATAAGAAAGATTTGTTTTAATGTTGTTACTGTTCTTGAAATATTCTATTTTAATTGTTCATTACTTCTCATATAGTTGATTACTTTCTTTATTTCCTTTTCTCACTGGGTTATTTTTCCCTGTTGGGTCCCTTTGGCTTATAGCTTCCCGCTTTTCCAACTAGGGTTGTGGCTTAGCTAGTAATAATAATAATGATAATAATGTATATTCAATTCAATAGCCTATTCAAATTTTCATTATTATAATCGTCCTAATATTTTATTTTATCTTTTATTAAGAAGTATACATTTACAATTCTTTAGTGTAGGCCCACTGAATATTGTTAAACTCGATAATGCTAATAGAAATCAGAGCTGTTGGCCTAAAACTGTTCTGGCAAAGCCTCAAGTAAAGAATCTTGGTTTGACTTCGAGGTAAATTGTCTTTTTTTGATCATGTTTTGATGTGAGCAAGAGCGTTCGATATTTTTCTGAGTGGTAATTGTCTTGTTTTTGGTAGCCTCTTATTTTCTATCTTTGCCTGAACACTATTTGTTTCAGTCTTGGCTTATATCTAAATTTGAAGCTACTTGACTTATTAGGGCTCATTAAAAGGATTCAGTCATTAATATTATTATTGTTATATAAATATCTATGTAAATATACATATATATAAATATATATATATATATATATATATATATATATATATATATTTATATATATATATATGTGTGTGTGTGTGTGTGTATATATATATATATATATATATATATATATATATATATATATATATATATATATATATATATATATATATATATATACAGTATACTCTAAACTGCCGTAAAACACACGTAGGCCTAGTCTACTTTGGAAATGCCATATGTACGAAAGTAAATCATGGAATGTCATGTCACGTCCAAGCATAGGGTTTGACAGTCCATAACGTTCTGCAGAATAACACCTGTAATGTTTTGATTTCCACAAATACCATCTCAGATATTACATGTAATTAGCCGAGTCATAATTACAACTATCCCCCCCCCCGCCTACATAAGGCATTATTACTCCCATGGACATGATACCTATTATCGTTCTTTTAATAAAATCCTGTGTCTTGGGGTAGAGTTCTCTTGCTTAAGGGTACACTTGGGCCCATTATTCTATCATGTTTCTCTTCCTCTTGGTTTTTTTTTTAATTTTTTTAGTTTTCTATTGTTTGTTTATGAAAGATTTATTTTGATGTAGATAGTGTTTTTAAGATGTTTTACTTGTTAGTTACTTCTCTTGTGGTTTCTTTATTTCTTTTCCTCTCTGGGCTATTTTCCCTGTTGGAGCCCTCCAGCTTACAGCATCCTGCTTTCCCAACTAGGGTTGTAGCTTAGCAAGTAATATTATTATTACTATTATTATTATACTAATACAACCAGCTAGACTACAACCCTTATTGGAAAAGCGGGATGCTATGGGCCTAAGATCTCCAGCTAGAGATTAGGGAAATAAATAAACTAAATGAGAAGTGATGAATATAAAATATTATAAGATCAGTAACAACGTTAAAATCGATCTGATGGGAGCCTAAAGTCAACCTGTTCTTGAAAAAACGTTTTCTGCAGCAGACTTGAATTTCTGAAGTTCCACAATCTGGTCACAACTGGGATAAAACTTCTAGAATACTGTGTAGTATTGAGCCTTATGACCGAGAAGGCAAGATTATTACATTTTTGTAATATTATTTAGCCTACAGGGTGGTACAGTCAAGAGATCATTGATATAAGTTATTTTCTTTTAAACGAGCTATTAACACCAATATTCCCAATATTAATCATAGTATTTTAGGTAGTGTTAATTGTCAACTAAATATTATTAGACTTATAGCGGGAAAATTAGTAGGAAATTAAGATTTCATTTTGAGAGGATTTGTTTGAAATTTAGATATAGACAGTATACTTCTCATACAATATTTGAATATCGTAAGCCTTGTAATGGATTACCAAAGGACTTAAAAAAAATTTATTTTATAGAAATTTCGTATTTCCATTGGTTTTTTTTTTTCATGCTATTCACATTTTACTCTAGGTCATTTGCCATCTCGTTTTTATATACAATTTTTATTTTGTATTATTTAAAACTTGATTAAAAATTTTGTTAGAGCTCGAACTTATCCTTAAAAGATATAATCTTATCTGACCAAAAATTGTAAATAACTTCGTATATATATTTTACATATATCTATGTCTATCTATCTATATATATATATATATATATATATATATATATATATATATATATATATATATATATATATATATATATGTGTGTGTGTGTGTGTGTGTTTATATAAGAATATCTTTATTTTGTCCGTTAATTGGGAGAAAAATCAAACATTTAAGATGTGTAATTGTTGAATTTTTCTTGTGATAAAAAAAAATTCCTTTGAAAAAAATTTTAAATATTGCAAATGATATTTAATGAGGTTCTGTCAGCCAATTGGCTTCTTCAATAAGGTCAACAATAAAGGCTTGGACTGAGTCTTTATTGTTATTTTGTCCAATAAACATTTATTATTTTTATTAATATTATTATAAATTTCGTTAATGAAAAGGTGTCAAGTTTGAAATTCCCTTAGGTCATATATATATATATATATATATATATATATATATATATATATATATATATATATATATATATATATATCATTTATGTATATGTAGACTACACAGTTGAGATCGTTTTATAGTACTTTACAAATAAGTTTCCTTGCGTCTTGAATCAACTTTTTCCTTGTTCAAACAAGTACTGGATGTTTACTTTCGAAGAATTGCCAATTGCACGAGAGAGAGAGAGAGAGAGAGAGAGAGAGAGAGAGAGAGAGAGAGAGAGAGAGAGAGAGAGAGAGAAAACAAGGTCAGCGTTTGAATCATGTTCTCAATTGGTTTTGTTTCCTTTTATAGGTTGATGGGAAAAGTCGTATGTTATATAATAAGAATTTTTCACCTTTGGTAATTATTACTAGTCTTTTTTTTTTTTTTTTTTTCAAAGACAAAGTATTTATTGGTGTGAACAAATTTTAACATTTATATCATTGGGGGATATTGTACTTATTATTGTGGAAACTGTATTTGTGATTATATATATATATATATATATATATATATATATATATATATATATATATATATATATATATATATATAAGCAGCTCTTCTAGGAGAAGGGCACCAAAATCCATCCATTGCTCTCTAGTCTTGGGTAGTGCCATAGCCTTGTACTATGGTCTTCCACTGTCCGGCTGTTTTGGGTTAAAATTCTCTTGCTTGAGGTTTCACTCGGGCACACTTCCTTTCTCTTATTTTTATTTAGTTTATACGAGAAATATTTAAATTTAACTGTTCTAATAGTATATTTTTCCTTGTTTCTTTTCCTCACTGAGCTATTTTCCCTGTTGGGGCCCCTGAGCTTGCATACTGCTTTTAATATATATATATATATATATATATATATATATATATATATATATATATATATATATATATATATATATATATATATATATTGTGGATAGAATAATTCATAATATAGTAACTGAGAAATTGTCTTTTTGGCCAACTTATCCTCATGAGTAAATTCTAGAATATTTTGAGCAACATACTTTAAGTGCGTCCGTGTAAAATGAAATAATGAAACCGTTTGAAGGAAAAGTTAATATATATATTCTCACGTAAATGACTTTTGATGTAAAGAAATGGGGCAGGTATTGGTGGCTGACGGTTAGTTACGGCTGAAAGGTCTAAAATAGTTTCCCTTTAAAGAATCGAATTAGAAAATAAACCATTAGGTTTAACAACATAGTGAAAATTTATACCTCAAAAAAATAAAGGATTTTATCCTAATGCTCGTTAAACAGTTTTTTTTTATGTCTGAGAGCTTGGTGAATTTTATTTTTTCAGTATGATCCGTGACAGAACGAGGACATCTCGTCCCATTCCTCCTAGAAGCCAGTGTTACAGAAAGGCCAAGTGAAGCCCAACAGATGTTGCGAACTTCCAATGGTTGGAGAAGAAGAAGCGGCTCTAAGCACGCTGGCTTGTACCATGTGCCAGTTGTAGAAAAAATGAACTTGATGACGTGGATGTCTTTTGCTCCGTATTGGCACCGAAGTGGAATTCAGACGTTTGATAAATTTTATAAATAAGGGAAGTAGCTGGAAGCAAGGCTAAGTGAAATCTATTGGTTTTTTTGACTGCGTATGTTTAGAGATTTGGCAATGGTGCTCTGTAGGTCTGGTAATCATGGCTCTGTGAAGGGACCATCGCTTGAAATATATACCATGTTCCTTGGTGCCAGCGGATTGGCAAAACGGGTGACCATGATTTCAGCCCTTCTTTTAAAGTTGTGCTGTGAACCGTCTACTATTGGGGGCGGTAAGTTTTAAAATGTGCATAGATTGTTTACATTGTGTGAGCGACGGTCGTTATAGCGAGGTCTTGCGTTCCTCGCCGAGTTGCTGCCGCCCTCACTTCGTCCTGTACTGTGGTGGTGGGTGTCCTCCTCACTTTGGTCGATGACCTTTGCAAATCGTAGCTCAGTAACACTGTGCTTTATCTAGTTGTATGGCCCTTCTTGTGCTTGTCTTTCCAATCACTCGGCTGACGGTTAAACACAATTGTCACGAAGGCCGTCGAGCTAATGGGAATGTCCCAGATTACCGTCTTGAAAGGTCTTTCTGGTGGTATATGGCAAGTTTCTTGGGTGTCCCATGTGTGTTTACTAAGTGAACGAGTGGCGGCAGGGTTCTTCTTCCTTCTCCTCCTCCGGCCTTTGGCTCCTCCACACATACCTCCTACTCCAAGTTCGCTGTTGTTGATGAGTTCCTCTCCTCCCTCCTACACTTTCGTCTTATTGCTCTGGTTTTGTTTTTATCTTGTTCTATAGTCTTTAAAAGTAGCCCTCTCTCTCTCTCTCTCTCTCTCTCTCTCTCTCTCTCTCTCTCTCTCTCTCTCTCTCTCTCTCTCTCTCTCTCTCTCTCTCTCTACTGCTCTTTATCAATATTGTGGTACTGCAGTTTGTTTGGAAATGTTAAATCGTGTTATAGAAATTGAAGTTTTCAAAGAAATGACATTTACATTACTATTGTATAGTAACCTTTTACAAGTGATAAATAATGTTATCCCCACTTTTAACTAGAGAAGCCTATAGCGCTGTATGATACGTTGATAGAAACATCTGCCCTATTTATAACGGCATTGTTTTCAAACTATTACAGGAACTAAATTATAAATGAAACCATTTAGACTTTTCCTTTTTCCTACCACTGGTCCTGTATCCCCCTTAAATGCCACAAAGCTTAACATTTACTTCGCTTTTTTTTATTGTAGGAGAATAGTTTGGCTGTCAGAAGGCCTGTCTTTGTTGTAAATTTGTTTTTTTTTTGGGGGGGTTGCTTTTGATTGTAATTTGGATATGATTTTCAATTAAAATACTCATGATATATTTGTAGAATTCGGCAAAAGTTGTTTCATTGCTTCCAATTTCCAAAACTCCAATTGCGAAATTACTTTAAATATTTTTTGCGAGATTACTATAAAACCTTTTGTTGCGAGATTACTTTAAGCTACTTTTTTCAAAGTTATTTGGGAATTCTAAAAAATCCACTTTACGGGATTTCAGGATTACTTTCAATTAAGAAAAAATCTTTGCGAGAATACTTTCAAATTCAAAAACCTTTTGTTTTACGAGATTACTTTCAGAATTCAAAAACTCTTATTGTGACGATTATTTTCCAATAGGCCTATATCAAACACCTTTTTATGATTCCTCCCGAAAATTATATTAAAATATTAAGAATTGTTATTTAGATTTTTTTTATCTGTTATTCATTGACCCAATTGGATTTATTTAAAACCAACATTTACACCATTTTGGGACCACCAGTATGCCATAATATGCTTCATTTCTGCCAGCTTGCTCGACATGCGTGCTGAAGGGCCCACCAGGCCCCTGTGCCGGGCTGCATGTCCCAAATTCATAGATCCAAATTGTGTTGTATTTTGCCATTAACGAGGTTTTTAAACTCTCTCTCTCTCTCTCTCTCTCTCTCTCTCTCTCTCTCTCTCTCTCTCTCTCTCTCTCTCAGACCATCCAAGACTAGAAGATGCAAAATACACCG
>NC_090751.1:82574405-82583001 GCF_036898095.1 Palaemon carinicauda
TCTATTTTCCGGATAATTCTCCTCTCTAGAGCGCTACAATCAGCCATCCACCTCACTCTCTACCTGAAGAAGAGGAAGGACTTATCCTCGAAACGCGTCGTAGTTTTTACTATTTTGTACCAAAAGTTTTACTTGTATTTTGTGAGAATATACTTGAAAAGTCTTCCCGATTTTGTCATTCACCCGACTGATGAATTTTTCAAGTCTGCTGGCTGATTGTAGCGCTCTAGAGAAGAGAATTATCCGGAAAATAGAAAAATTGGATAAGAAAATAAACTCTGCCGATGCAGCTATTATTATTATTGTTATTATTATTATTATTATTATTATTATTATTATTATTATTATTATTACTTGATATGCTACAATCCCAGGGGCTCCAACGGGGAAGATAGCCCTATGAGGAAAGGAAACAAGGAAAAATAGATTACTTTACGAGCAGTATCAACAATTAAAATAAATAATTCCTTTATAAACTAAATAAGCTTTAATGAAACAGGAAGAAGAGTGTGCCCTAGTATACCCTCAAGTAAGAGAACTCTAAACCCTAGACATTGCAAGACTGTGGTACAGAGGCTATGGCACTGCCCAAGACTAGAGGACAATGATTTGATTTTGGAATGTCTTTCTCCTAGAAGAGCTGCTGACCATCGCTGAATTCTCTCTTCTACCCTTACCAAGAGGAAAGTGGCCACTGAACAATTATAGTGCAGTAGTTAACGCCTTGAACGAAGAGGAATTGTTTGGTAATCTCAGTGTTGTCAGGTGTATGAGGGCAGAGGAGAATCTTAAAGAATAGGCCAGACTATTCGGTGTATGTGTAGGCAAAGGGAAAATTAACTGTAACCGGAGAGAAGGATCCAATGAAGTACTGTCTGACCAGTCAAAGGACCCCATAACTCTCTAGCGGTAGTATCTCAATGGGTGGCTGGTGCCCTGGATTTCCCTACCAAGTATTCGACGTCACACAGTAGATGATCCGTTTCAGTGTTCTTTTGTCCTGAAAGGGACAAAGTTGGTTTCCAGAACTATTCGTTTATTATTGTTATTATTATTATTATTTAAATGTTGTTACTGCTGTTGAAATATTTTATTTTGATATTGTATTTTTCTCTTGTAGTTTATTTCCTTGTTTCCTTTCCTCTCTGGGCTATTTTTACCTGTTGGAGCCCTTGGGCTTATACCATCCTACTTTTCCAACTAGGGTTATAGCCTAGCTTGTAATAATAATTATAATACTATAGTTATTATTATTATTACCACTACTACTAATACTAATACTACTACTAGGTAAGTTATAACTCTAGTTGGAAAAGCAGGATGCTATATGCCTAAGGGCTCCAACAGGTAAAAAGTAGCCCAGTGGAAAAAGGAAATAAATAAAGTATAAGTATTTGAGAAGTAACGAATAATTAAAATAAATTATTTTAAGAACAGTAACAACATTAAAGTGATCTTCATATATAGTCTAAACTATAAAAAGACAGCCTGTTTTACATGAAAAACATTTGCTGCAAGTTTGAACTTTTGAAGTTCTACCGATTCAACTACCCAATTAGGAAGACCATTCCACAGCTTGGTCACAGCTGGAATAAGACTTCTAGAGTACTGTGTAGTATAGAGCCTCATGATGGAGAATGTCTGACTATTAGAATTAACTCCACACCTAATGTTACGAATATGATGGTCAGAATTATAAAAAAAGATATTTAACAGTTTGGTCTGACAAACAAATCCTGTAGGTCCTGTATAAGGTTTACACGGATTTCTGAGTGTGACATGACCAGAAAGATAAAGTATTTTCATACGTATAGTTTGGTTTCAATTTATGAAGTATTTATTTAGATTTTCTTTCGTCTTTGCTAGTAGTTTACTCAAAAGATGTCGGTTCGAATCTTAGCCAGGTGGATATATATTTCCCATTGAATATAACTTTTAGTGGAAGTTACCGCGCAAGTAGATTATTTCAATTTAACGCTATTGTGGTAATGCACACACACACACACATTATAAATATATATATGTATATGTATATATATATATATATATATATATATATATATATTATATATATATATATATATATATATATATATATATATATATATATGTGTGTGTGTGTGTGTGTGTGTGTGGTATGTGTGTAAATTTAAGCGTCAAGTTTTTTTCAAATTCACATACTTTATTTATTTAGCAAATTCAATATATCATTTCAACTACATACAATTTTTGTCTTTGTCCTTCGTTATCTCTTATAAAAAAAGAAAAGCTAAGGGGTGTGTACATTTCTGAGGTAGTCTTAGATTGTTCAAAGGAAAATAGGCCTCACTATTTATTGCTGTGTTTTGAAAAGATAAAAAAAAAAAATAGGGTTTTTATCGACGAAAATTTTATGAGTTTTTTTTAGGAAATCATTGTTTACAAAAGGAAATCCCTCTTCATATTTGATGATTTGGGTTTCATTTTAGACTTAAGAGTTTTCCTGGTTTTGTTAGATAGTGTAGGTTTTCTTATTTTTTTCTTCGTTTTACTTTATCGGTGATTTTCCTGATCATTTTACGCGGCAAAGTCTTGTACAAGCCCTTCAGGATCTATGATATATTTTTCGTATATATTCTTTAGTATTTAGAGTACAGAAAGTCCTCAACTTAGAAATTGGATAGGTTCCAAGAAGCTGTTTGTAAATCAAATTCTGTTGAATTTTAGTATTATGTTAGACTTCACCTAACTTGCATGTCTACAATTTTCATCTGTAAAAGTCAACAAATAGTGACGTTTCATAATTTAAATGTCGTCTTGCTTACTACATTGAATTATAAGATATTGTTTATTACAGTATTCCATTGCGAAATTCTGTTACAATATCTAACATTTATGATTTCTGTTTGTATCACTAAATGTCTGTTAGTGCATCTTATCTCCAATAACTTTAACCATCCGTAGCTATTTTAGGATTTTTCCTTCTAATTTTTTTTTATGTTTTAGTCATATTTTTTAACTTTATAAGAGTAATGGAAACTTATTCTATTGTCCTTTGATAGAGGCCTAACGCGTACGGGGCAAAGTTGGATTGATAATCGAGTTAACCGAGGCCCCACTTAAGCTGTAACACATTTAGTAATCGCAACATTAACACCTTGCCGTCTATATTCCAAATTTCCCCTGGGGTTCTTTCCCAAGGGGGGGGGGGGCGAGTAGATAAGTTGGGGGGGAGGGAGGGAGTGGAACATTTGAAAAGTAATTTTCGAAGTGAAGCCTACGGTGGAAGTTCGGGGGAAAAAGGAAGGGATATTTATTCTCTCTCTCTCTCTCTCTCTCTCTCTCTCTCTCTCTCTCTCTCTCTCTCTCTCTCTCTCTCTCTCTCTAGTGCGTAAAATCTTTGCTTGTAGATGTTTTACTATTTTTTTTAATATTCTATTAATATCTTTTATTTATCATAATTATTCGCCATCATATGCCATACGTAAACGTAATAAACAGTAAAAAAAATAGTTAAGATTGGAACCAATGTCTTGAAGGACACCTTTATATTAGAAAAAAAAAAAAAAAGGAAATTCACCCATAATTAAACCGAGATCACTGAACAACGCAATGAAGTTCACCATTTTTAAATCCTCTCTGGCGTTTGGAGAGCGCAACCTTGAAGTTCGCTGTTTCGGGGTTAAGCAGGAATATGAATGGAGTGCTCAGTGCTTCTGTGCTTGCTTGCGAAGGCGGATCTGGCCCGCGATTAGCTCTTGTTTGCTTCTTTTTCTCCGCGGCAAGAGGAGAGGAAGACAGCGTATCTCTCTCTCTCTCTCTCTCTCTCTCTCTCTCTCTCTCTCTCTCTCTCTCTCTCTCTCTCTCTCTCTCTGAGTAGCCAACTTACTGTCTTTATACGTGCTCGCTAATAGTATGACTTTATACGGAAGAAATTAAATGTAGTAAATATATTTTTCATTGCATTAATACTTATTAGCATAGACGAATACAGCTCTCTCTCTCTCTCTCTCTCTCTCTCTCTCTCTCTCTCTCTCTCTCTCTCTCTCTCTCTCTCTCTCCAACCGACAAAATTCGAGTGATCGGCCGACCGACCGCGGCGTGCTAAGTTGGTCGGCGGTCGGTTCTGGATGTGGATCGAAGCGGAACATATTATGGGCGCTATAGCGGACTGACATAGATCTCATAATAGCTTGCGTTCGTAGCTGGTCATTTGTATACGTCAGATGGTGGTGGGAGGAGGTTCGTCCCTTCCCTCATTTTCCTCCTCCTTGTGAGAAAAGGGAGTATTCAGGAGTGGACTAGTCATTTGTTTCATTAATTTAACGAGTTTGGTAAACTAGATAGCCGTATATATATATATATATATATATATATATATATATATATATATATATATATATATATATATATATATATATATATTTTTTTTTTTTTTTTTTTTTTTTTTTTTTTTTTGACAATTCAAATCATCTGAGTTTTGCACAGACTTACGATTAGTTTTATATTTCGTAGCTCCGTCCACTCCTGATATTTTGGATCATATGTGACTTTTTTTGGGGGGGTAGTTTTTTTTATGGAACTGTGTTTAATGTTAAAATGACCATTTTATTCTCTCGTTTTTTTTCTGTAATGCCTATCCACTTGTGATATTTTGATAATTTATGTTTTTAATTCTTGATATGGTGTTTTTATTTAGATCGAACTGGTTTTGATATTAGAATCACAGTTTTATTTTCAGTTTCTAATTTTTTATATTTCAGATCAAGTATATAATTTTTTTCTATATCCTATTGTATTTTTGGTAATTTCATTTATTGTCATTCAATCACTAGTTTAATCTTGTCGATTTTTCACCGTTATTACTCTTAATTTATATTATTTTTATTATGTAGTTTGATATATACTCCACAAAATCTGTCTCACGAGACAAAGCCAAAGAACATTGAATGTGACACTTTTAACCACATAAACTTTTTAATATGTTTTTTTAAATGAAATTTTGATCTGAATACATCTGATACATCGGAATCTGAACAATTTAATTTAAGATTTTAGTATATAATAATAGTAATAATATTAATAATAATAATGTTTATTGGACAAAAAATATATAAAAAAAAATTCCATAGATGAAATTTAGATAATTATCTATTATTGATCTTTATATTTTTTTATTATATTTAATTTATATATTGTACTTGATCCCCTAATTTATTCTCTCCGAAAGGAAATATATTTTTACGCCCCCTGGTTACAAACTTGTGTCATGAAATGTCATTATTAGGTTTTTATATCATTGTTGTTGTTGTTATTATATACCTAAGCTACAACCCTATCAGAAAAGCAGGATACTACAAGCCCAAGGGCTCAACACTGAAAGTAGACCAGTGAGGAAAGGAAGTTATTAAACTATATATGGAAATTGATAAAGAAATATACATCTTAAATTCAGTTACAACGTTAGAATAGATGTTTTATGTCAACCTGTTCAACATAAAAAAAAAAAAAAAAATTTGGTGCAAATTCGTTCTTCAGTAAAGGATCGCTACTGGCGTTTAACTCATATTTGATCCCACCAAAAGTAAAACTACAAGGCAGTATAGTTCTCATGTTGAACTACAGTAGAGGGGCATTCGGTGGAACGCTGTGGCAGCTTATTTCTCGGCCTTAACCTTAACGTGTATTAAGTGGTTTGGATTTTCATACACTCAAATATGAACCAAGTTTGAAGTCTGTGACAATGATGTCCAAACTTATGGATGATTACGTGAATTGGACATTTTCCTTGACCTTGACCTTCCAAAATTTTATCATATCCAGCTATTCACATAACAGTTCATCCTTACAAGTTGCATTTCTTTACGGTTAAAATTGTGGCCAGGAAGTTGTTCACAAATAAACCAACTCATAAACAGGGTGTAAAACATAACATCCTTCAATCTTCACCGGTGAGGTAATAAACCAGAAAACGTCCTCGCTATTTTTGCGTAGGCCTATTGGCAACGTACCAACAAGCTATAAATTACAATATGGTAATGAAGGTTTAAGGAGCAGTTTGACCAGTTCCTTTTGGGGGCAGGGAGTATAGGATTCAACATTTGGTCGGTTTTAAGGGTGTCGGGCAGGACCTTATTTGCTAGGATCCACAGGAAGACTTTTTTAAGGATGATTGAAAATTGGTCCCCTTTAAACTATTTATTAGTTGTCATGATTGAAAATAAGTCCATTTAAACTTAATTAGTGTCATGATTGAAAATAAGTCCCTTTAAACTTGATTAGTTGTCATGATTGAAAATTAGTCCCTTTAAACTATTTATTAGTTGTCATGGTTGAAAATTAGTCCTTTTTTAACTATTTATTAGTTATCATGATTGAAAATTAGTCCTTTTTGAACTATTTATTAGTTATCATGATTGAAAATTAGTCCCCCTAAAACTATTAGTTTTCACTGTTGAAAGTCCCTTTAAACTATATTAGTTGTCACTTGAAAATTAGTCCCTTTAAACTATTGAAAAATGGTCCCCTTTAAACTTTAAAATGCGTCCCTTTAAACTATGGAAAATTGGTCTCTTTAAACTATTTAAAAGCTGTCATTATTGATTCCTTGTTTTCGAAAGTGTTCGATATTGTCTAAGTTATGTGATCTTGAATTGATGAAAGAAGATGCAGATTATTTTCTATAATGTTCTCCGAAGGAAAATCTTGTTGATAATACGTAAACAAGAAAGTTGAAGTAATGCTCTCTTATTACTTCTAGTGGGATGTGTTGTAATCTTCTTACTATTAGTCTCGAGAAAGCTTACAATCTGTAATGTCTCGAATTACAATTTTAAACGCTTGCTGGATTTTATAATGTTTTAACTGCTCACAGAATGCTCACGTGAGATTTTTATTATAAAGAACTCTCCCCAAGAGAGATTAGTTCACCAAACTTTCTGCTGGCTCCACAAGGCGCTAGAAGAATTGGAAGACTCAGGTCTACATGGCTGAGAACTATGAAGCGTGAAGTAGGAGATGATAAATGGAGAATTATTGATTTAAAAGCTCAAGATAAAGATGACTGGTGAAATGTAACAGAGGCTCTTTGCGTTAATAGGCATAGTATGAGTTGATGATGATGAAAAAATGTGTTTTTAACCTTTATCTCATCTTCAATTGAATGGAAGTTAATTATTATTATCATTTTTTTTTTTCTTTTTTTTTTGCTGCTTTCCTTGTCCTATAGCATACGTTCCGTATGCTATAGGACAAGGAAAGCAGCAAAAAAAAAAGAAAAAATACAGGATCTACAAGATTGTTTTGTCGTATACACACTCGTATATTCCGCGTTAATTGTCAAATCCACATTACATCTGTTGCAGCTTATTTATTTTCTTATTCCCTGTTAGAGCCCTGGGGCTTATAACATCTTGCTTTTCCAACTAGGACTGTAGGTTAGCTAAAATAAATAAATAGATAATAATAATAATAATAATAATAATATCGAAACATATAAAACAAGAATGTCTCTAACTTCTTCTTGAAGGCCGTAATATCTTCAGTTTTTAAAATGTCTAGTTGGACCGCATGTGAGAGAGTTCTCTGGTTAGAAACTTATTCCGTGTCACTTAAGTTGTTTACATTTTTCGTCATTACAACTCTTATATATTTTATATGATATATTGTAAATACTGTTTTCGTTATATATTCGTTCTCACGTCCTTTATTCGTATAAGCTTCATTATCTAAAGGCGGATCAGTCCTTTTCTATGTGGGTTCAAATTCATTCCATATTTTCTCCCAATCTTGACTGAAGATCTCTGACAGTGCGACTGCCATTTTTCTTTGTCTCAGGTGAGAGAGAGAGAGAGAGAGAGAGAGAGAGAGGAGAGAGAGAGAGAGAGAGAGAGAGAGAGAGAGAGAGAGAGAGAGAGAGAGAGGAATGTACTTCAGAGACTGAGTAGGCATGACTCCATTGTGCCAAGAATACACGATGTCACAGTTTTGCGGGCAAGGTCAGATGACGTGTTCATGGTGATATTTACCTCCAGTATTTTAAGTTACATTCTTGTGTGTACCTTTGGAAGGTCGTTTTATTATTTATATTATTATTATTATTATTATTATTATTATTATTATTATTATTATTATTTTCATCTAAGCTCTAACCCAAGTTGAAAAAGCAGGATGCTATTATAAGCCCAAGGGCTCCAACAAGGGAAAAAGGCTTAGTGTGGAAAGGGAATAAGGAAACAGATAGAATAGAGCACTTGAGTGTACCCTCAAACAAGCCTGTTGAGGGAAGTTGTTGTTTCATTAAACAGAAGTTGCCTGGCTGGGATTTAACGGTCATATTATTTTAGAAAGGGATGGCAAGCAATAACAGAAATTTAAGTATGCAGCGAACGTGAGCTGGCAGTAATCCCAAATATTGAATTGGCCATCGACAATTTGTTATATATATATATATATATATATATATATATATATATATATATATATATATATATATATATATATATATATATATATATATATATATATATACCTTTAGATTCGCTTGACACACTTATACCAGCGCTGGCTTTTTCATAGTCTTCGGAACTTCAGAAGTTCAAGTTTGTTGTAAATTCCG
>NC_090751.1:82583501-82586001 GCF_036898095.1 Palaemon carinicauda
GAGTTGGAAGACTCAGACCTACATGGCTGAGGACTATGAAGCGTGAAGTAAGAGATGATGGTGGAGAAGTATTGATTTAATAGCCCAAGATAGAGACGACTGGAGAAATCTAACCGAGGCCCTTTGCGTCAAAAGGCGTAGGAGATGGTGATGATAGGCTATTAACTATTTTAAAAGCTGTTTTTAACCAAATGCACTTTTTGAGAATATAATATCAGTATGTTCTTATCTACTGATTACCTGAGATGGGAATTTTGAATAATATTTTAGGTAAGAAGAAAGAAAGTGGTTCTGTCAATCAGCACTTCTTAGAGGTTGTCGTCGGAACTTGCTCCATTACTACTATAGGTCAGTTTCCCTTGCGGTCAAGTTGCCGTTGAATGGTCTACCCAATCCCAACGCCTAGGCATGGAGCCTAATTTCTAAATATTCATTTATCTATATTCACGCCCTTTATTATCTCTCTCTCTCTCTCTCTCTCTCTCTCTCTCTCTCTCTCTCTCTCTCTCCTCTCTCTCTCTCTCTCTCTCTCTCGTAGGCTGCATAACATATCATATTCTTAACATACACTTAATTGACGTGAATCATATTCATTATTGCGACGCCAGAAAATCAGTCAATAAATCTTGTAATATGTCTCTCAAGATGGAAAGTTTGGGAAAGATTAGCTTTAAATAAGAGCCTGGATTTTTCCCAATGTATTTTTTGGGAGGTGTGAAATGTTTTAATTTTTTATTTTTCTAAATTAAAATAAGTCTTTATTACCGATTGAAATATATAATGATGAGAAATTCATTCAAGCACAAAAACCATAATTTGAATGGAACCAGGCGATTCAGGGAGTTTTTCAAGAATGATTTTATGATAATCACTTAGGATAGTTAAGATCCTCCCTTTGTTGCAATGTCTCTTAGGCTTGGTGGTTAAGGGCCGAGTTTCTTCTATTGTTTTTTTTTTTTATATTCCAGAAATTACTATTTCACCGAATAATTAGATGAGAGAGAGAGAGAGAGAGAGAGAGAGAGAGAGAGAGAGAGAGAGAGAGAGAGAGAGAGAGAGAGAGATGGGGTTCGGGGAAAATCGCCTACGTAAGCACAATGTCACTCAGACGAACTACCAAGTGAATAAGAGTAAAACAGACTCAAGAAGTTTCTCTCTCTCTCTCTCTCTCTCTCTCTCTCTCTCTCTCTCTCTCACTCTCTCCTCTCTCTCTCTCTCTCTCTCTCTCTCTCTCTCTCTGTCAGCATGGAGGCTCATATTTCTGTTTTGGGCCAGGCGGAAAAACACGAGTGCCAGGGGAGGTGTATTGGGGTCCAACCGTCTTAGGTGGAAGAAGGGGTGACTCTTCCAGCCCTCCCTCCCTCCCTCTTTCAGAGAGGGATGGTTCTAGAACCAGGGTCGAGATGAGGGTTGGTGGATGAACATGAAAGGTGGGGGAGGGGGCTTTACTAGTATAATGGAGTTCTGGATTATGGTGATGGGAGTAGTGTTTTTATTTTTTCCGTTTTTTGAAGACCACGACCATTATTCTTTCTTAGGCTCAAGGAGGACATGTAATTTCCGTATTGAGAACCAGTGGAAGAAGTTTTGTCATTGGTGATCTGGTTATTTGGTTACCGTCTTCAGAAAAAGTGCTAGTCCACCCTCTTTAAAAAAGGACTGGTCCACCATCTTTAAAAAAAAGTGCTGGTCCACCATCTTTAAAAAAAATGCTGGTCCACCATGTTTATAGAAAGTGCTAGTCCACCATCTTTAGAACAAGTGCTGGTCCACCATGTTTAAAATAAGTGCTGGTTCACCATCTTGAAAAAGGTGCTGGTCCACCATCTTTAAAAAATGCTGGTCCACCATCTTTAAAAAATGCTGGTCCACCATCTTTAAAAAAGGGCTGGTCCACCATCTTTAAAAAAAGGTGCTAGTCCACCATCTTTAGAATAAAGCGCTGGTCCTCCATCTTTAAAAAAGGTCTGGTCCACCATCTTTAAAGTAAAGTGCTGGTCCACCATCTTTAAAAAAAACCTGCTGGTCCAACATTTTAAAAATAAAGTGCTGGTCCACCATCTTTAGAAAAGGGCTGGTCCATCTTTTAAAAAAAAAAACTGCTGGTCCAACATCTTTCTTTAAAAAAAAAAAAAGGGCTTGTCCACCATCTTTAATAAAGGGCTGGTCCACCATCTTTATAGAGTCCACCATCTTTAAACAAAAGTGCTGGTCCGCCAACTTCAAAAAAAGTGTTGGTCCACCATCTTTAAAATAAGGGCTGGTTCACCATCTTTAAAAAAGTGCTGGTCCACCATCTTTAAGATAAAGTGCTGGTCCACCATCTTTAGAAAAAGTGCTGGTCCACCGTCTTTAAAAAAGTGCTGGTCCGCCATCTTTAAATAAGTGTTGGTCCGCCATCTTTTTAAAAGTATTGGTCCACCATCTTTAAAATAAATGCTAGTCCACCTTCTTTAAAATAGTGCTGTTTCCGCCGTCTTAAAGATAAGTGCTGGGCCAC
>NC_090751.1:82591001-82611391 GCF_036898095.1 Palaemon carinicauda
CTACTGTACTATGATTGTTTAGTGGCTATTTTATTCTTGGTAAGGGTAGAAGAGACTCTAGCTATGATCAGCTGCTCTTCTAGGAGAATTTAAGACACTCCAAAATCAAACCATTGTTTTCTAGTCTTGGGTAGTGCCATAGCTTCTGTACCATGGTGTTCCACTACCTTAAGTTAAAGCTCTCTTGCTTGAGGGTACATTCAGGTACATTATGCTATTGTTTCCTTGTTTCCTTTCCCCACGGGGCAATTTTCCTTGTTGGAGCCCTTGGGGTTAAAGCATCCTGCTTTTCCAACTAGTGTTTCAGCTGAGTTAGTAATAATGATCGTGTACTTCCTGAGGGCATCATTAGTCGGGTATATACCTACTTATCATCTTAAAGATAAAGGTGTCTGGTTTCAGTTCCAGTTTCATCAGAATATATGCTCACCCAAACGCCAGCCCATCAAGCCAACCCCCCACTATGGTGCCAAACCACAGCAGTGGCCTTCTCAGTAAACAGCTTGAACGGTCTTGGGCTGGGATCGATCTGCTGCCATGCGAATGCTAGGCGAACGTGTTACCACTGTATTAGCCAGAAGGTTATTGCGTCAGCAATACTTTGAAGGTGCTCTGCCAACCTAACTTCATCATATATGAAACCAGAATTTTTATTTTACATTCAAAAATTACCCGAAACCAAATATGCCAGAATGTTGGATTTTATCAAGGGGTCATAAATGGTTTTCGGAGGAATGTTATTTGTTCGAAAACTCGTCCTTTATTTTAAGTGAAATGTTGGATTGAGAAGATTAATAGCATATTAACACGAGGCTCTTTTCATTATTTATGTGCTACTCATCTGTTTAATATTGCTATTCTGTACGTATATTATATATATATATATATATATATATATATATATATATATATATATATATATATATATATATGGGTGTGTGTATATGTATGTATTCCTTATACACTCGGCTACACTATTCTATCATGATTCTCTTCCTCTTGTCCTATTTAAGTTATTTTAGTTTATGTATGAAAAATCTAATTTAATGTTGTTACTGTTCTTAAATTGTTTCAATTATTCATTACTTCTCATAGTTTATTTATTTCCTTATTTCCTTTCCTTACTGGGCTATATTTCCCTATTGGAGCCCTTGGGCTTGTGGTATCCTGCTTCTCCAACTTATAATAACAGTAACACCACTATTTACGTATCGCATAATGGCTGCTGGTGTATTCCCCGTATGCTGGAGTCCTTGCAAATTAATCTTCAGTGTCTGATTGTATTTCTGTTGAAAATTAGATTGTTACATATTCTTTGTCCCTATTTAGGAGTTGTTATTATTAGCACTTACGTTATAAGTCAGGGTCCAGATCACTTAGCCTACGTTTGAAAGGAAACATTTGATCAAATGTCGTTTTTCCACTATAAAGTTGTGATTTCCAGAATTTTACCAGGATTTTAAGGGTATTTACTTAGAATTCAAGGAAATTTAATGAGAATTCTCGGAAATTTATTAGGATTTCAGGGATATTTACTAAGAATGTGAGGAAATAAATGCATGTATGTATCATGTATCTACCTTACACACACACACACACAAATATATATATATATTGAGAGAGAGAGAGAGAGAGAGAGAGAGGAGAGAGAGAGAGAGAGAGAGAGAGAGAGAGAGAGAGAGTCAAAATGCTCAGTGTTGGGATGCGAAATAGACCCTACAGGAGTAGGCTACCGTCAGCTGGAGATGTTTTGGCCTCTACAAAAAGGTTAGAGAGAGAGAGAGAGAGCTCGCCCCGGGGGAAGGGGAGAATACGTTGGGAGAGAGAGAGGGGATGGGATGCATCATTGAGAATTAGGTTTAGGAGGGAGTCTACTGTCCCCCCCCCCCCCCTGGCGTCCCTATGTCCGGGGTGGGGCGTTTAGGAATAGCATCCATCGTTTGGTGGCTCCGTTCTCCGAGAAATGACCGACATGAGTAATGAGGGAAATGAAGGGAGTGGACGGAAGAGGGAAATGCGGGGGAAAAAAAGGGTGGTGGTCATGATTTAAGTATTGGGGTGATATGGAGGAAATGAGAAATGAGAGCGAAGAACCGAGAGAAATGATCGAATGGTAGAGGGAAATGAAAAGGCCGGGTGGTTTTACTTAGTGTGAAATTGAAGTGGAGTACTGTACTGTCTTGTACCTCGACTGTGGAACTGGAAAACACACTCGGTCAATCAATCAGCTTTAATAAGTTCCCTGGTTGCATTTAGAGTAAGTCGCGATATTTCAAAACAAAATCCCGTATTAAAAAAAGGAGCTCATTTGATTGAAGAACGGAAAAAAAGGATCTCGTTTGACTGCAAGACAGACAAAAGTATTGTTTCTCAACCAAAAAAAAAAAATATGTATTCCTTTTATTTTTTGCTTGTGGTCAAAATTGGTTTTCGAATATTCTAATCTAATTTAGGTTTACAGATTGCGTTGGGATTTCTCGTTTTCAAACCACCCAATTTGTTTCAAAAATTCTTGTGTATATTTTTTTTTCTTTCGTATTTCTATTCTGATCAAAGTCCTTTTGGGACTTGCAATGGCAAAATCAATATTTTTAAGTATTTCACACCCACACATACACTTATTTATTTATATATATATATATATATATATATATATATATATATATATATATATATATATATAAATTAACACACACACACCACCTCTGTTAAAGTACATTGTAAAAAACCTGAAGTTAATTAGTGCTCTTTAAATTAATATTTTATTAATTAACTCTGTTTCTTTCATTATACGTAAGTGCTTTTGGTGATGATAATAATGGCTACGATCATAATAGTGATACTGACATTTCTCTTAGTAATTACTGATTATTGATTTATTGTATATATTTTTTAAAAATATTTCAGCACAGCTTGAATTTTTTTTTTGTGTGTGTGTGTATAGAAATGGCTAATATTTCGATTCTTTATTTTACCCCTCTTAACGTATTTACATAAATATTCAATATATATATATATATATATATATATATATATATATATATATATATATATATAGATAGATAGATAGATAGATAGATAGATATATATATATATATATATATATATATATATATATATTATTATTATTATTATTATTATGTGAACTACAACCATAGTTTGAAAAGCAAGATGCTATAAGCCCTGGGCTCCAACAGGGAAAATAGCCCAGTGAGGTAAGGAACTAGGGAAATAAGTAAACGATATGAGAAAAAAATTAACAATAGAATATTTTGAAAATAGTAATAACATAAAAACAGATCCTTTATACACAAACTATAAAAAGACTTATGTCATTTTGTTCAACATAAAAACATTTGTTGCAAGTTTGAACTTTTGAAGGTCTACTGATTCAACAACCCGATTAGGAAGATCATTCCACAAATTGGTCACAGCTGGAATAAAACTTCTAGAATACTGTGTAGTATTGAGCCTCATGATGGAGAAAGCTTGACTAATAGTGTATAAATTGTAATAGTACAACACAAGCACCTAATTTTTCTTCCTCTTGTTTTGTTAAAGTTTTTATAGTTTATATAGGAAATATTTATTTTTAATGTTATTGTTCTTAAAATAATCTATTTTCCCATGTTTCTTTTCTTCACTGAGCTATTTTCCCAGTTTGAGCTCCTTAGCTTATAGCATCCTGCTTTTCCAACTAGGGTTTTAACTTAGCAAATAATAATAATAATAATAATTTGGACTAATGTATTTGTAAACTAATGTAAACGTTTAATGTTAAATCAAGGATAGAGGAAAAAATTGTGAATATGATAACATTTGTAACGAAATATATCCTGGTATTGAAGTTGATTATTTGCTTATATATATATATATATATATATATATATATATATATATATATATATATATATATACATATATATATATATAAATTATATATATATATATATATATATATATATATAAATTATATATATAAATATATATATATATATATATATATATAAATTATATATATATACATATATATATATATATATATATATATATATATATATATATATATATGTATATATAGATATAGATATACATATACATATACATATATACATACACACACACACAAACACACAGTTATAAGGTACACAAACACACACACTGGAATAAGGACAGGGTTCCCACCACAAATAAAATTTCTTTCATTGACATTTTATAAATATATCTGCCGAAATATGTTCGAGACTGTAGATGAGTAGCGGAAACCTTGTCTCCTTTTCTAATGGTACATTTATTTCATATTCTCCACAATCCTTAACAAACTGAATCAGTATAGCCTATACATATAGACTGTGAATCGCAAAGGCTTCGACAACTTTCAGGACGTTAATGGTGTTCGTAGAAATATCCAGGTTTTGACAGCACAACGCCAACTACAACGGCAAGAGTCGGTCTAGTCTAGCCCGGCAGAAGTTCGTAGTTTGTTGGCTGTGTCGAGACTCGAGCGTTGGACGGTTGGACTCTCTCCCCCTCTCTCCATCCCCAACCAGACAAGTCTAACCGTGCAAATATGTCTATTTCTCCCTCCCCGCTACTTATCTACCCCATCCTGGCTCCTCCTTCCACGCCCGTGGTCTCTACCGTCTCACCCTCGTCTTACGTTTGTTTATTTGTTGTTCTGACCTGGAATGTGAAATTGCTTTCTTTTCATGATGCTGTTCGGAATATAACATTAAATAAATTCTGTAGACTCGAAGACGCCCTCGCCATGTACGAATGATCGATAAAAACTACAATCCGAACTGTTATGGGTGTAAAGGTTCAACACTTTGCTGCTGTAGTCATGGTGTAAAGGTTCAAGGCTCTACTGCTGTGAGAAGGGTGTAAAGGTTCAGAGCATTGCTTCTGTAAAGGTTCAAGACTTCGCTGCTGTGGCCAGGATGTAAAGGTTCAAGGCTCTGCCGCTGTAATCTGGGTGTAAAGGTCCAAGGCTCTGGTGCTGAAGCCAGGATTAAACGGTTGAAGGCTTTGCTGCTGTAGCCAAGTTGTAAAGGTTCAAGGTTCTACTACTTTAGCCAGGGTGTAAAGGTTCAAGGCTCTGCTGCTGTAGCCAGGATGTATAGGTTCAAGGCTCTGCTGCTGTAGCCAAGATGTATAGGTTCAAGGCTCTGTTGCTGTAGACAGGGTGTAAAGGTTCAAGGCTCTGCTGCTGTACCCAGGGTGTGAAGGTTCAAGGCTCTGTTGTTATAGACAGGGTGTAAATGTTCAAGGCTCTGCTGCTGTAGCCACAGTGTATAGATTCAAGGCTCTGCTGCTGTAGCCAGGGTGTAAAGGTTCAAGGCTCTGTTGCTGTAGACAGGGTGTAAAGGTTCAAAGCTCTGCTGCTGTAGCCAGGGTGTGAAGGGTCAAGGCTCTGTTGTTATAGCCAGGGTGAAAATGTTCAAAGCTCTGCTGCTGTAGCCAGGGTGTGAAGGGTCAAGGCTCTGTTGTTATAGCCAGGGTGAAAATGTTCAAGGCTCTGCTGCTGTAGCCACAGTGTATAGATTCAAGGCTCTGCTGCTGTAGCCAGGGTGTAAATGTTCAAGGCTCTGCTGCTGTAGCCACAGTGTATAGATTCAAGGCTCTGCTGCTGTAGCCACAGTGTATAGATTCAAGGCTCTGCTGCTGTAGCCAGGGTGTAAAGGTTCAAGGCTCTGTTGCTATAGATAGGGTGTAAATGTTCAAGGCTCTGCTGCTGTAGCTAGGGTTAAAGGTCCAAGGCTTTGCTGCTGTAGCGAGGGTGTAAAGGTTCAAGGCTCTGCTGCTGTAGCTAGGGTTAAAGGTCCAAGGCTTTGCTGCTGTAGCCAGGGTGTAAATATTCAAGGCTCTGCTGCTGTAGCCAGGGTGTAAAAGTTCAAGGCTCTGCTGCTATAGCCAGAGTGTAAAGGGTCAAGGCTCTGCTGAACTACCTAGGGTTTAAAGGTTCAAGGCTCTGCTGCTGTACCAGGGTGTATAGGTTTAAGACTGCTGCTGTATTCAGGGTGTAACGGTTCAAAGCTCTGCAACTGTAGCTAGGGTGTAAAGGTTCAAGGCTCTGTTGCTATAGCTAGGGTGTCAAGGTTCAAGGCTCTGCTGCTGTAGCCAGGGTGTAAAGATTCAAGCCTCTGCTGCTGTAGCCAGGGTAAAAAGGTTCAAGGCTCTGTTGCTGTAGCTAGGGTGTCAAAGTTCAAAGCTCTGCTGCTGTAGCCAGGGTGACAAGGTTCAAGGCTCTGCGGCTGTGGCCAGGGTGTAAAGATTCAAGCCTCAGCTGCTGTAGCCAGGGTGTAAAGGTTTAAGGCTCTGTTGCTGTAGCTAGGGTCTCAAGGTTCAAGGCTCTGTTGCTGTAGCTAGGGTCTCAAGGTTCAAGGCTCTGTTGCTGTAGCCAGGGTGTCAAGGTTCAAGGGTCTGCTGCTGTAGCCAGGGTGTCAAGGTTCAAGGGTCTGCTGCTGTAGCCAGGGTGTAAAGATTTAAGCCTCTGCTGCTGTAGCCAGGGTGTAAAGATTTAAGCCTCTGCTGCTGTAGCCAGGGTGAAAAGGTTCAAGGCTCTGTTGCTGTAGCCAGGGTGTAAAGGTTCAAGGCTCTGCTGAAGTACCCAGGGTTTAAAGGTTCAAGGCTCTGCTGCTGCAACCAGGCATATAGGTTTAAGATTCTGCTGCTATATTCAGGGTGTAAAGGTTCAAAGCTCTGCAACTGTAGTTAGGGTGTGAAGGTTCAAGACTCTGTTGCTATAGCTAGGGTGTCAAGGTTCAAGGCTCTGCTGCTGTAGCCAGGGCGTAAAAATTCAAGCCTCTGCTGCTGTAGCCAGGGTGAAAAGGTTCAAGGCTCTGTTGCTGTAACTAGGGTGTCAAGGTTCAGGGCTCTGCAGTTGTAGCCAGGAGGGTAAAGATTCAAGCCTCTGGTGCTGTAGCCAGGGTGTCAAGGTTCAAGACTGTTGCTATAGCTAGGGTGTCAAGGTTGAAGGCTCTGCTGCTGTAGCCATTTTTCGGTACGTATTCACGAAAAGCTAACTTCACCAGTCTGTAGCTCAGACGAACACTGCCACTGCCACATTAATGTCGGGTTGGTGCACAATGCGTTATTTGGAAGAGGCGGTAGGAGGCAGCATTAGCAGAGTTGAGGATTAGTGATAATTGTTCATAGGTAAAATTTGACTTGCTATGCTTTTCTTTGTTTGTAATTTCATATTTTTGTAGATTTTCCTCCGTATATTACATATCAGCAGTTTTCGTAAGCAGATAAACTTGGCATTGTGTTGATGAAATGAATTGTTACGTGAATGAATCATTAAGGGAAGACATGATAACTTTGCATTTAATCTGATACACTGGTTGAATACTGTGTGTTTGTTTGTTTGTTAGTTCATGCCCCCCCCCCCCCCGTTTAAATGTTATAATGTTTATATATATGCCATCACCGCTTTTTAAAAGGCTGACTTTCGATGTGAAAAGTATGATGGAGTGTTTGATGACACACCCAGGCAGTGGAGATTGGAGGGTGAGGTTTCGCCTTTGTGATTATCAATAATTGGTAGTATTGCAGCCAACATACAGGAGGAAAGTTTCCAGATGTTGCTAGATTTCCGTGTATGACCTCTTTTTATTTGCATTATTTTTTATTTCACCTTATCTGTAAGTTAAGTTTGTCTCGTGTTTCAACATATTGTGACATTGGCATTGTTTTTCTCAACCAATAATGTGGTTATTGTAGGGATTCATGTTCAAGTAATTACGTATCCAATGTAGTTGTACCCTCCGGTGGTGTCGCCATGGTTACGACAGACTACTCTCCTATTGGTCGGCTGGTATAGGACGAAGCTCCTGATTGGTCAGGGGAAGGACGCACATTCACATGCAGAGCAAGTGCTTATAGCGTGAATTTTTGAAACCCGTTTCAATTTCTTACGAATTCATTTCTATTCCAGCCATGCGCGACTGTTTTCTTTTATTTCAATCCAACCACATAAATGTTAGATACTTTGTTGATGTGCTGGTATGACTTACTAAACTCAGATAAGTAAAGTAATGGTGTTAATAATGTTTCATAATGCGAATAGTGGCTACTCGACGTTTCCCAAGTCGTTAGCATTTCCTTTTTGCCAAATGTTCCACTACTAAGCAACGCTATTATAGTTATCTATTTTAGAGCTTGACAGATATTTTGACTTTTTTTTTTCATTATTCAGACAGCGTTGTGAAATGGTTTTATTTTGTAACTAAAAGATAATACCAATTTAGTATATTATTAAAAGTCAGTATTGAATAGTTTTACACCCTCCGGGAATTCATGGGGTCTTGTGACGTGCAATTGGATATCGACTGTTGACATTTGTTTGGGTGATATTTAATTTTCAATAACCTTCGGTCACTGGTCTTTAAATAGCTTGTTCAAACTCCGCAAACTAACTTGCATGATATAATTTATATCTGAAGGACTCTCTCTCTCTCTCTCTCTCTCTCTCTCTCTCTCTCTCTCTCTCTCTCTCTCTCTCCAAAACTTCCTTATAAGTAAGAGCCCTTACCTCTGCTCTTAAGAAGTTTTTCCAAATTCAAGTGGTCTGGTTTCTCATGATCCCGTCTGTATTATTATTATTATTATTATTATTATTATTATTATTATTATTATTATTATTATTATTATACACCTTTCTTATGCACAATTTCCATTATGTTCTCCTTGAGGGAACAATATTTGGTACTGAACTCTCTCTTCCTGGTGCTACCCAAATTTGAAATTATTTTTATAATCTTCCATCTTTTCAGAGGCTTACTCTGTTGACATTGCAGATGTCTCACTGACTAATTAAAAATAATATCCATACAAAAATTATAATCTAAAGTTGATGTACTACATCTTTTAGGTGCTATAGGCAAGATGCTAAAAACAATATGGATTGGAAATATTTAAGTGTCTGGTATCAAGAAATTTTTCGAATTTTATAATGCTCTGAACCCAACACTATTGAATTTTAAGTTTTTAAGAAAAAAATCTGCTGTGGATTGCTTTGAAGTTAAGAAATTAAACCAATTAGTCTGTCCGTTCCTTTGGAGAGAGGAGATTTGAAGCTCGGTCTATTTTTAATGAGATGTTTCGTGGCCGGTTAAGAGAGAGAGAGAGAGAGAGAGAGAGAGAGAGAGAGAGAGAGAGAGAGAGAGAGAGAGAGAGATAGATTCCAGTACTGCCAAGGAAAGACGTTTTCTCTTTTGTTTTTACCCATATGCTTACTCTAGTCGCGGTCTCAATGTATTTATTATTATTATTACTAGTTAAGCTACAACCATAGAAATAAGTCCAAGTGCTCTAATAGGGAAAAATATCCCAGTGAGGAAAGAAAATAAGTAAATAAATAAACGATATGAAAAATAATAAACAATTAAAATAAGATATTAAAAAAACAATAGTCTATTGGACAGGCGTTCAAGCCCGATAGGTGTATGTAGTGTCTGCAGTCTCACCACCTTTGTGAGATAGGGGTGGTGGATTTTGAGGGTAGTCTAAAGGCCTACCTGTTGAATCATTAGGCGCCATTGCCTGACCCTCCTTGGTCCTAAGTGGCCGCTTATCATGTGTATATAGCGTTTCTTCCTCTTAAGTTTTTATTTTGATTAAACGTACATATTTTATTTCTCGTTCATACTTTGGCCAAAGTTGAATGAATACCTTGAAGGGTTGTGGTGGCTGATATGGTAACGTCCCTGACTGGTGAATTTCAGACCTGGGTTCAAGTCCCGCTCAAACTCTTGGTCGCTGCAACCTCACTATCCTTTTGAGCTAAGGATTTGGGGTTTGGGAGAGCTTATAGGTCTATCTCCTTAGTCATCGGCAACCATTGCCTGGCCCTCCCTGATCCTAACTTGGTGGAGAGCGGGCTTGGGCGTGTGTATATATATATATATATATATATATATATATATATATATATATATATATATATATAGATATATATATGGTAAGTCTCTAGGGCATTGTCCTGCTTGATAGGGCAATCTCAGTTTCCCTTGCCTGTGCCATTCATAAGCGGACTTTAAACCTTAAAATGAGTGATCTGGTTGAATTGCCAAGTGAACTAGTCTTTTGTTATTTTTCTCCCGTGTCTAATATCTCTTTAAATTGGACAAACACACAATTAAATATGACTTTTCAATATTATGCTGTTGTAGAATCCATCTGTGCTTGCAGTTATTATTTTTATTTGGGTCACCTGAAGATCTGCCTTGCTTACTTTAAGAGTAACTGCCTTTCTGGAACATGTACTGCAGGGGAACTCTACTCTGTACAGGACCTTTCATAATTCATTTTATCATATACATTCCAAGGCATTTAGCATTTCACATATTGTTCGTTTATTGTTTAATCCACATTATAGAAGCACTTAAGAAAACACGAAAGTCTTCACTTTTCTCTTGAGGATGTCTAGTGGGAGCTTGTCGTATAATCTTGGAGCCCCAAATCTGAAAGCTCTAGAACCTGCAGTAGACACATATATATCTTGGCTGCAATAATTCGAAATCCACCGAAACTCTTCTCGTGATAGTAAAGAGTAATAAAACTATCAAATCATATATTGGCAGTTATTTATTGAAACCCACGATAACACCCTAAACGTGAACTTTTTACAGAGAACATTATACAGTGGTATGTTCACTCAACTTATCAAATGCCTTTTTAGACTAAAGGGGCACTCAGTAGAGCGCAGACCTCCGCTGTGGCAGCTTATTTCTCGACCTTTTGCATGACCTTGACCTTTGACCTTAACAAGTATTAATTGGCGTGGATTATCATACACTCTAATATGAAGCAAGTTTGAAGTCTGTGACAACTATGTCCAAACTTATGGCTGATTACGTGAATTGGACATTTTGCTTGACCTTAACCTTTAACCTTGACCTTCCAAAATTTGGTCATTTTCTGCAGTTAATCCCTGCAAGTTTCATTACTCTACGATTGAAATAGTGGCCATGAAGAAGCTATTCACAAACAAACATGCACATCCAAACACAAACAGAGGGTAATACATAACCTCCTTCCAAATTCGTTGGCGGAGGTTAAAATTTGTCATGCACATGAATGGCTGGGAAGAATTTTAACAGGTCTCTTTTCGCAGCCACGATTCGTTCTTTTTTATACTAATCCCAGCACCGCCTAACGTCACTAGATTTGCTTTGAAGTAGAAAGCATGTATTCCCCCCTCAAAAAAAGTTGTTGCAGTCAAATGAAGTCTTATCAGACCATTTATTTAGAATTCTCTCTCTCTCTCTCTCTCTCTCTCTCTCTCTCTCTCTCTCTCTCTCTCTCTCTCTCGCCAATTTGTTCACTCCAGTGAAACGTGTGAAACATGAACAGTCCAAAATTATCCAGTCCTTATATTTGATTATTTCATATTGACAACACACCAACCCATTACTAGTCAAGGACAGCCTGAAGATCCGCCACCCTAAACTTCTTCTTACCATCATCATCATCATCATCATCATCATCATCATCGCGACAGCCCAAGTTGGAAAAGCAGTAAGGGACCCAACAGAAAAAAAAAAAAAAAAAAACTCGGTTAAAAAAATTTGTCTTATTCCAGCTGTGGTTAGATTATGGAATGATCTTCCTGGTCCTCAGTTGAATTGGTATTGATATTATTATCATCATCATCATCATCATCAAAGCTACAACCCATGTTGGAAAAGCAGTAGGATATAATCCCAAGGGACACAACAAAAAAAAGAAAAAAAAAAAACTTTTATTCCACCTGTGACCAGGTTGTGGAATGATCTTCCTAATCAGGTAGTTAAATCGGTAGAACTTTAAAAGTACAAACTTGCAGCAAGTATTTTTATGTTGAACAGGCTAACGCAAGTCTTTTTATAGTTTATGTATGAAGGATATGTTTTGATATTACTATTCTTCAAATAGTTTATACTGTTCATTATTTCTCATATAATTTATTTCCTTATTTCCTTTCCTCACTGGGTTATTTTTCCCTGTTGGAGCTGGGCTAGGAGTAATTATGATAATAAACTACATAAAAAATATTATATGAATACAATACATGAGAAGTAATGAATAATGAATATATATTTTTAAGATTATCATTATAATTATTATTATTACTATTATTATTATTATTATTATTATAATTACTTGCTAAGCTACACCTAGTTGGAAAAGCAGGGTGCTATATGCCGAGGGGCCCCAACAGGGAAAATAGCCCAGTGAGGAAAGGAAACAAAGAAAATTTTTTTTTAAGAAAAGTAACATTAAAATAAATATTTCTTATATAAACTATAAAAACTGTAACAAAACAAGAGCATGAGAAATTAGATAGAATAGTGAACCCGAGAGTACCTTCAAGCAAGAGAAATCTAACCCAAGACAGTGGGAGACCATGGTACAGAGGCTATGGCACTACCCAAGACTCGAGAACAATGGATTGATTTGGGAGTGTCCTTCTCCAAGAAGAGCTGCTGTCTCTTCTACCCTTACCAAGAGGAAAGTAGCCACTGAATATTTACAGTGCGGTATTTAAGTTTTAACCCCCTGGGTAAAGAAGAATTGTTTGGTAATCTCAGTGTTGTCAGATTATGAGGACAGAGAAGAATCTATAAAGAATATGCCAGACTATTTGGTGTAAGTGTAGGCAAAGGGAAACTGACCCGCAACCAGAGAGAAGGATCCAATGTACTACTGTCTGGCCAGTCAAAAGACCCCAGAACTCTATAGCGGTAGTATCTCAACGGTTTATATAGATCTATTATATATAAACTACGAAGAGAGACTCATGTTAGCCTGTTCCATGTAAAAACATTGGCTGAAGGTTTGATCCTCTGAAGTTCCACAGTTTCAACTACCTGACCAAGTAGATCATTCCACAATCTGGTCACAGGTAGAATAAAACTTCTACAATACCCTGTAAGCATGTTGACATCGTACTGAATTGCCAGTGTAGTTTTGATTGGCCTCTGATTTGCCAGTGTAGTTTTGATTGCCCTCTAAATTTCCTGTGTAGGTTTGATTGTCCTCTAAATTGCCAGTGTAGTTTTGATTTGCCTCTGAATTGCTAGTGTAGTTTTGATTAGCTAATGAAATGCCAGTGTAGTTTTGATTGTCCTCTAAATAGCCAGTGTAGTTTTGATTGGCCTCTGAGTTGCCAGTGTAGTTTTGATTGTCCTATGAATTGCCTGTGTAATTGTAATTGGCCTCTTAATAGCCAGTGTAGTTTTGATTGTCCTCTGAGTTGCCAGTGTAGTTTTGATTGTCCTATGAATTGCCTGTGTAATTGTGATTGGCCTCTAAATAGCCAGTGTAGTTTTGATTGGCCTCTGAGTTGGCAGTGTAGTTTTGATTGTTCTTTGAATTGCCAATGTAATTTTGATTGGCCTCTTGATAGCCAGTGTAGTTTTGATTGTCCTCTGAGTTGCCAGTGTAGTTTTGATTGTCCTCTGAATTGCCAATGTAATTTTGATTGGCCTCTGAGTTGCCAGTGTAATTTTTATTAGCCTCTGAATTGCCAGTGTAGTTTTGATTGGCCTCTAAATAGCCAGTGTAGTTTTGATTGGCCTTTAAATAGCCAGTGTAGTTTTGATTGGCCTTTAAATTGCCTATGTAGTTTTGATTGGTCTGAATTGCCTATGTAGTTTTGATTGGTCTGAATTGCCAATGTAGTTTTGATTGGCCTCTAAATTGCCAGTGTAATTTTGATTGGCCTCTGAATTGCCAGTGTAGTTTTGATTGGCCTCTAAATTGCCAGTGTACTTTTGATTAGCCTCGAAATTGCCAGTGTAATTTGGATTGTCCTCAGAATTGCCAGTGTAGTTTTGATTGGCCTATAAATTGCCAGTACAATTTTGATTGTCCTCAGAATTGCCAGTGTAGTTTTGATTGTCCTCTGAATTGCCAGTGTAGTTTTGATTGGCCTCTAAATTGCTAGTGTAATTTTGATTAGTCTCTAAATTGCCAGTGTAGTTTTGATTGGCCTCTAAATTGCCAGTGTAATTTTGATTGTCCTCAGAATTGCCAATGTAGTTTTGATTGTCTAAATTGCCAGTGTAGTTTTGATTGGCCTCTAGATTGCTAGCGTAATTTTGATTAGCCTCTAAGTTGACAGTGTAGTTTTGATTGTCTTCTAAATTGCTAGTGTAGTATTGAGTTGTCCTCCTAAATCTGCTTCCGTGTTGAGTAATGTGCGTTCCTCCTCCTCTTCTTATTTCCCAGGTGTGTTGCTGTGGTTAGATGATGAGTGAGATCAAAGAGCCGTCTCATGAGCATACTCAACACCAACAGGAACAGTCGCAGCAGCAGCAGCAACAACAACAGCAGCAGCAGCAACAGCCGTCTCCTGCACAGCCACCGCCTCCGAGTCCTCTTCATCAGCAGCATACGATCACTACCTTAGTCCCTATGCAAGCAGCTGCCACCGCTCAGCCTATTGTGCCTCAGGGCTCTCCACAGGTAAACAGGCTGCCTGCCTGTAGTGCTTAATTACACAGGGCCTACTGTTGCTTGTTCTCCTGACCTACAGTATCAGTAGGGTTGCTCTCGTGTCCTATGGAGTTGCTCTCCCTGTCTCCCATTGCTCTCATTATCGTCTCTTTTTTTTTTTTTTTTTTTTTTTGTTATTTGCAGTTTGGTCAGCTGTTAAAAATGAATATGTTGCCTTTGTCTTTCATTGTTATTAACATTAATAAATTATGTTAAATAAATATATATATATATATATATATATATATATATATATATATATTATATATATATATATATATATATATATATATATATATATATATATATATATATATCTGTGTGTGTGTGTGTGTGTGTAAATATATGTAAAATGACCGCATAGAAAAGGAAATTGAAAGGATAAGATTTCATTTTTCCCCGTGGTTATTTTGCAACTGAGCATCATCATCCATTGCTAGTTTACTGCAGGACAAAGGCCTCAGACATGTTCTTCCACTCGCATCTGTTTACAGATTTTCTTAGTCAGTCTATACCCGCAAATTTTCATAGATCGTCAATCCATCCTCTTCTCCCTCATTCCCTGCTTTGTTTGCAATCTCTAGTGACTCATTCTGTTATTCTTAATGTCCATCGACTGTCTCATTCTCATTATTTGAACTGCCCTTGTCCATTTCTCTTCCTTACATGTTATTGGAATATCCTCTATTTTATATTGGTATCGTATCCATGTTGCTCTTTATCTGTCTCTTACTGTTATTCCCGTCGTTATTCTTTCCATAGCTCTTTGAGTTGTAAGTAGCTTATGTTTTAAGTCTTTAGTAAGGCTCCACGTTTCTGATGCACAAGTTAATACTGGTAGGACCATCTAATTGAAGCCTTTTCTTTTTAGAGAAAGTGTCTTTATAATCTCATTTTATTTACCAAAAGCGGTATCATGTCTTGGGGAAACACTTACTGTCTCTCCTTAGTACTTATAATCATTAACAATTTCTAGAGGTTTGTTCATAAACCCTTATTTGTTGTCTCTTCATATTCATTGAACCGCATCTTAGTTTTACTCTTATTCATTTTCACTCCTTCAGTTTTGCTTTATTCAAATCTTCCATTATCTTTTCCAATTCCTCCCATGATTTACTAAAGACAGCTATGTCCTCTGGAAATCTTAAATTGTTAATGTATTCCCATTATGTTAATTCCTACATTTTCCCAATCTAGGTTTTTAAAAACTACTTCTAGGCATGCTGTAAATAATTAAGGAGAGATGGGGTCTCCTTGTCTAACTCCTTTCTCGTCAGAATTTTTCACCATCTTAATGTAGTTGCAGGATTGCTGAACTTCCTACAGAGATATATTCAAGTGTTCTAACATAAGATACTGTACATCTATTCCTTACCTTTGAAGTACTTTCATTACTGCAGAAGTTTTAACAGTACCAAAAGCTTTCTCATGTATGTAAATACCATACAGTTTGGCATGTCATACTCTGAAAGAAATTTTTATATACTTTATATTATCGTTTTGGATAACAACATTCACCCAAGAGTGGCTAAGCTCATCAGTTTCATCACGAATGTCAAGATAGAATATCATTATTTAAAGTTAATTTGAAAATCTTATCAGAAAAAAATATCTAGTCTTCTGTACTACTAAGAGTTAAGAACAGATAGAAATAAAGTGTAATCTAAGATTAAATTCTATTATTAACAGTAAGTATTCAAAGCCCTTAAAGTTCACTCCCTGCCCCTCTATGGGGGTTAAAGGAATCCAAGAGATAGGACATTTTAGGGTGGGGCCATGACAGATGGGCTCTCCCCGAAGTCCAGAAATCATAAATTTTTTTTTTTTTTTTTCAAATTCGTTGATATCAGCTGTATATAGTTGCTTATTATCGTCATTATTATAATTCAGAAATCTTTATCTGTATCCAATACTGAAACCGCATTTCACTGTGTCATTCCAGGTAGGCCAACAACAGGCGGTGCCCCAAGCAACGATGACACAAGTTATGCAGCAGGGCCCACAGCCGGCACATTCACCCCATGCAGTGGCCAGTAGCATGACTCCCCAGTCACCACAGGTAAGACACCATTCTCTCTCTCTCTCTCTCTCTCTCTCTCTCTCTCTCTCTCTCTCTCTCTCTCTCTCTCTCTCTCTCTCTCTCTCTCTCTTTGTTGGATTACCACTAGGTTAGAGAAATTACAATAAAGTATGAGTGATCTTGAGATTTAGAATTGGTTTGATCTGAGTGAGTTAAGTTTGGAAGGAATAGAAGTCATCCTCCAAGAAGTATGGCTAACCCCACTCAGGTAGTACCATTTTCATTCTTTTTACCTATCATTAGTGTATACAATGTCCATATCAATTATTACCTAGATTAAGAAAATCTTTTTATTTTGACATTTACAAATTACACCTGCTATCACTTCCCTCTTAAAGTATATACAATCATTACTTCTATATCCTCTGTAGGGCAACCATCATCTTTATAGATAAGACAAAACATTGGGGAAACTGTCCATCGTAGACGCGAAATGTTGACGAAAGTTGGCCAGATTTGAAGAATGTGGTCCGGGCTCCGTATGAAGCCTAGACCGATCGGTCTTTGGGGAAGGTTTTATTTACAAGCTATGTTTAGGTATTGAATATGTGGGTATTATTATTATTATTATTATTATTATTATAGCTAACCTAATTGGAAAAGCAGATTGTCATAAGCCTATGGGGTTTTAATAGGGAAATCAGCTTATAGAGAGAGAGAGAGAGAGAGAGAGAGAGAGAGAGAGAGAGAGAGAGAAAGGTAACGAATAAACTATAAATGAGAAATTATCTATCTGCCATGACACCTCCCCCAATTTTAGGAAGCAGACGACATCACAAAAGAAATATCATAGTCTGCTGTATAATAACAACAGCAATAATGTTAAATAGATCAGTCATCTATAAACTATAAAACGAGATTTGTAATAGGCTGTCCAACATTGCAAGTTGCTTTCTGCTTTTCCAACTACGGCTGTCATTTGGCTAGTAATAACAATAATAAAATAAGTTTTTTTTTTTTATCGTATCTGCTACTTGAAATGACATTGCCAGATGGCTTGAGGTCCAAAAGCAAGGTTAGGTGTTTTCTATATATATATATATATATATATATATATATATATATGTGTGTGTGTGTGTGTGTGTGTGTGTGTGTGTGTGTATATATATACATGTATATTTACACACACGCACTATATATATATATATATATATATATATATATATATATATATAGTTTGTGTGTAAATATACATGTATATACACACACACACACACACATATATATATATATATATTTATATATATATATATATATATATATACAGTATATACATACATACATACATACATGTACATATATATTATGTATATATACATACATGCACACACACACACACACATATATATATATATATATATATATATGATAAATTTTGCACATTTTTACGTGTTTTTCATATCCAAATAAGCCATATATATTTTTGATACATTAATGTCTGGATTCTCTTAACGACCTCGGGATCAGAGCCCCAGGCGAAATCACACAAAGACAAGAGCTTGGCTCCGGCCGGGAATCGAACCCTGGTCGGCAAGCTTGTACAGACAGTGACTAACCCACTTGGCCAAGTGGGTTAGTCACTGTCTGTACAAGCTTGCCGACCAGGGTTCGATTCCCGGCCGGAGCCAAGCTCTTGTCTTTGTGTGATTTCGCCTGGGGCTCTGATCCCGAGGTCGTTAAGAGAATCCAGACATTAATGTATCAAAAATATATATGGCTTATTTGGATATATATATATATATATATATATATATATATATATATATATATATATATATATATATCTTCAAGCACCATGCTTCTCTCTCTCTCTCTCACACCCTGGGAGGAGACCACCTCCTACTCTCCTACCCCCGTGATTAAGGTTTCACCCCCACGGGCGAATCCTTATCTCACCCCCATAACCCCCTAGGCTCTCCCAATGCCTTGTTTTTCCATTGTTTTCCTCCCTTTCCCTTTGCTTGTGTTTCCTCTCTTGTTTTTTTTTACTCTATAGTTTTATTAAACCGGCTTTTTTTAATTTTTACTATATTTTTTAGTGTTATTAAATTTTATTTTTGTTTTTTTTTTAATATTTTAGTTTTATTTACTCTTACTAATTTTTAATATTATTTTAGTTCTATTAATCTGGCTTTTTAATTTTTTAATAATATTTTAGTTTTATTCTGCTTTATATGTTTTTACTAATATTTTATTGTTTTAAGTCAGATTCAGTTTTGACATTTTCATAATTACTTCAAAGGTATTTATAATTCTCTCTCTCTCTCTCTCTCTCTCTCTCTCTCTCTCTCTCTCTCTCTCTCTCTCTCTCAACCACGTGGCCCTACACTGTTGACTGATCGCCAGCTACTCAGCCAATATTAAAAGTCGAGACAGGCACTCAGACCCAAAATAATGATATTAATATTTATAACCTTTTGATCTAATGGGTTAGGCCTAACGGGGGATAAACCAAGGTATTATTTAGTCATAGTCGAATAATGTCCTCTGCAGATTCTCTTAGGCCGAAGGTATTATATATATATAAGTTTATATCTAGATATTATTATTATTATTGTTGTTGTTGTTTTGCGTATTTTTTAAGTTTTTATAGTTTTTACATGAAAGATTTATTTTAACGTTGGTGCGGGTCTTAAAATATTTTATTTTGATTGTTTTTTTACTTCTCGTGTAGGCCTAGTTTATTTATTTCCTTGTTTCCTTTCCTCACTGTGGTATTTTTCCTTGTTGGAGCTCTTGAGCTTATAACATCCTGCTTTTCTGACGGGTTGTAGCTTAACTTTTAATATTTATATTATCATTATTAGCTAAGCTGCAACCCTAGTTGGAAAAGTATGATGCTATAAGCCCAAGGGATCCAACAGAGAAAGTAGTCCAGTGAGAAAAGGAAATAAGTAGCAGCAAATAAACTATAATGAACAAGAAATATAACATCTTTTAAGATCAGTAACACCATTAAAATAGAACGAGCTTCCTGGTTAGTACAGTGGTAACGTATTTGCCTAGCATTCGCATGGCAGCAGATCGATCCCCGCCCCAGACCGTGAGTTTAAGCTGTTTACTTGGGAGGCCACTGCTGTGGTTGGGCACCATAATAGTGGGTTGGGCTTGTCGGTCTGACGTCCTGGTGAGCATCTTTTCTAATGAAACTGGAGCTGAAACCAGACATCTTTTACCTTTATCTTTACAAGGTGAATTGTAACGCGACTTTTAGAGATTATTTACAGTTTGTGCGTGAATTCGTACATTCGTTTTTCCCTCCAATACATTTCCCGCCAGCGGCTTTTTGAGAAATTGTCCCCTTGAGGTCATTTCTCCCCACCTCCCTCCCTCCTCCGAAGGACTCCACCGAAGGACACCTCCAGAATGTCCCCTCCCCATCCGAGTCCATTTCGCTCACAAACAACTGACCCTAAACTGATATGCCTTGGGTTTACCTCGAGAGATTCATTAGAGAGATTAAACTATTTTTGTTTAAAGGAGAGAGAGAGAGAGAGAGAGAGAGAGAGAGAGAGAGAGAGATTCAGATATAAATATCAGTATCAATCTTAATTTCTGCATAAGATTAAGTTTTCATTTTGCTACACACACACACACACACACTCACTCTCTCTCTCTCTCTCTCTCTCTCTCTCTCTCTCTCTCTCTCTCTCTCTCTCTCTCTCTCTCTATATATATATATATATATATATATATATATATATATATATATATATTTATGTATGTATGTGTGTGCGTACGTGCAAGCGCGGGCATTGTATACTATAATTATTTGAGACATATTTTCATTATATCCACACATTGTATTTAGGATTTATATTTGTAG
>NC_090751.1:82611891-82616891 GCF_036898095.1 Palaemon carinicauda
CAAAATAAAGCTTATATAGAAATAGCTATGCACTTACATCCAAAATATTGCTTATATAGAAATAGCTATGACTGAATCCAAAATATTCTTACATAGAAATAGCTATGGCACTGACATAAAAAATTGCTTATATAGAAAAATGTATGTCATTGACATCCGAAATATAGCTTATATAAAAATAGGTATGGCACTGACATCCAAAATTATGTCTTACATAGAAATAGATATGGCACTGACATCCTAAATATTGCTTATATAGAATAGGTATGGCACTTAAATCCAAAATAAAGCTTATATAGAAATAGCTATGACACTTACATTCAAAATATTGCATATATAGAAATAGCTATGGCACTGACATTCAAAATATTGCATATATAGAAATAGCTATGGCACTGACATTCAAAATATTACTTATATAGAAATAGGTATGGCACTTACATTCAAAATATTGCATATATAGAAATAGCTATGGCACTTACATTCAAAATATTGCATATATAGAAATAGCTAGGGCACTGACATTCAAAATATTACTTATATAGAAATAGGTATGGCACTGACATCCAAAATATTGCTTATATAGAAATAGCTATGGCACTTACATTTAAAATATTGCATATATAGAAATAGCTATGGCACTGACATTCAAAATATTACTTATATAGAAATGGTTATGGCACTGACATCCAAAATAAAGCTTATATAGAAATAGCTATGGCACTTACATTCAAAGTATTGCTTATATAGAAATAGCTATGCCACTGACATCCAAAATATTGCTTATATAGAAATGGCTATGGCACTGGCATAAAAAAATTTCTTATATAGAAATAGCTATGGCACTGACATCCAAAATATTGCATATATAGAAATAGGTATGGCACTGACATAAAAAATATTGCTTATATAGAAACAGGTATGGCACTGACGTCCAAAATATTGCTTATATAGAAATAGGTATGGCACTTAACTCCTAAATTTTGCTTATATAAAAATATATATGGCACTGACATCCAAAATATTGCTTATATAGAAATAGATATGGCACTGACATCCAAAATATTGCTTATATAGAAATAGATATGGCACTGACATCCAAAATATTTCTTATATAGAAATAGCTATGGCACTGGCATCAAAATATTTCTTATATAGAAATAGCTATGGCACTGGCATCAAAAATATTGCTTATATAGAAATAGCTATGGCACTGGCATCGAAAATATTTCTTATATAGAAATAGTATGGCACTGACATCCAAAATATTGCTTATATAGAAATAGATATGGCACTGACATCCAAAATATTGCTTATATAGGAATAGATATGGCACTGACATCCAAAATATTGCTTATATAGAAATAGGTATTGCACTGACATCCAAAATATTGCATATATAGAAATAGATATGGCACTGACATCCAAAATAGTGCTTATATAGAAATATATATGGTACTGACATTCTCAAATATTCCTTATATAGAAATAGCTTTTGCACTGATATCCAAAATACTGCTTTTATGGAAATAGATTTGTCGCTGATATACAAAAAACTGTCTATATAGAAATAGCTATGGCCCTGACCTCGAAAATACTGCTTATATAGAAATAGCTATGGTGCTGACATAAAAAATATTGCTTATATAGAAATGCATATGGCACTGACATCGAAAATACTGCATATATAGAAATAGCTATGGCACTGACATCCAAAATATTGCTTATATAAAAATAGATATGGCACTTACATCCAAAATATTGCTTATATAGAAATAGCTATGGCACTGACATCCGAAATATTGCATAAATAGAAATGGCTATGTCACTGACATCCAAAATATTGCTTATATAGAAATAGCTATGCCACTGACATCCAAAATGTTGCTTATATGGAAATAGATATGGCAGTGACATCCAAAATATTGCTTATATATAAATATATATGGCACTGACATCGAAAATACTGCTTATATAGAAATAGCTCTGGTACTGACATCCAAAATATTGCTTATATAGAAATAGATATGGCACTGACTTCCAAAATATAGCTTATATAGAAATAGCTCTGGTTCTGACATAAAAGATATTGCTTATATAGAAAAAGATTTGGCACTGACACCGAAAATACTGCTTATAGAGAAATAGCTATGGTACTGACATCCAAAATACTGCTTATATAGAAATACCTATGGCACTTACATCCAAAATACTGCTTCTATAGAAATAGCTAAGGCAGTGACATTAAAAATAATGCTTATATAGAAATAGCTATGCCACTGACATCCAAAATATTGCATATATAGAAATAGATATGCCACTGACATCCAAAATATTGCTTATATAGAAATAGATAGGGCACTGACATCCAAAATATTCCTTATATAGAAATTGATATGGCACTGACATCCAAAATATTGATTATATAAAAATGGATATGGCAGTGACATCCAAAATATTGATTATATAGAAATGTGTATGGCACTGACATCCAAAATATTGCTTATATAGGAATAGATATGGCACTGACATCCAAAATATTGCTTATATAGATATAGGTATGGCACTGACATCTAAAATATTGTGTGTATAGAAATAGATATGACACTGACATCCAAAATATTGCTTATATAGAAATAGGTATGGCACTGACATCTAAAATATTGCATATATAGAAATAAATATGGCACTGACATCCAAAATATTGCTTATATAGAAATAGGTATGGCACTGACTTCCAAAATATTGCATATATAGTAATAAATATGGCACTGACATTCAAAATACTGTTTTTATAGAAATAGCTTTATCGCTGATATATAAAATGCCTATATAGGAATAGATATGGCACTGACATTCAAGATATTGCTTCTATAGAAATAGCTATGGCACTGACATCGAAAATATTGCTTATATAGAAATAGATATGGCACTGACATCGAAAATATTGTTTATATATAAATAGCTATGACACTGACATCCAAAATATTGCATATAGAAATAGCTATGTCACTGACATCCAAAATATTACTCTTAGAGAAGTAGCTAGGGCACTGACATCCAAAAAATAGCTTATATAGAAATAGATATGGCAGTGACATCCAAAATATTGCTTATATAGAAATAGCTATGTCACTGACATCCAAAATATTGCATATATAGAAATAGATATGGCACACATACAAAATATTGCTTATATAGAAATAGATATGGCACTGACATCGAAAATACTGCTTATATAGAAATACCTAAGGCACTGACATCCAAAATGTTGCTTATATGGAAATAGATATGGCAGTGACATCCAAAATATTGCTTATATAGAAATAGCTATGGCATTGACATAAAAAATGTTGCATATATAGAAATAGCTATGGCACTTACATCCAAAATACTGCTTATATAGAAATAGCTATGGCACTGACATTCAAAATATTGCTTATATAGAAATAGCTATGGCACTGACATCCAAAATATTGCATATATAGAAAAAGCTATGGCACTTACATTCAAAATATTGCTTATATAGAAATAGCTATGGCACTGACATTCAAAATATTGCTCATATAGAAATAGATATGGCACTGACATCCAAAATATTGCTTATATAGAAATAGATATGACACTGACATCCAAAATATAGCTTATATAGAAATAGATATGACACTGACATCCAAAATATAGCTTATATAGAAATAGATATGGCACTGACATCCAAAATATTGCATATATAGAAATAGATATGGCACTGACATCCAAATTATTGCTTATATAGAAATAGATATGGCACTGATATTCAAAATACTGCTTTTATAGTCATAGCTTTGTCACTGATATATAAAAAACTGCCTATATAGGAATAGATATGGCACTGACATTCAAGATATTGCTTATATAGAAATAGCTATGGCACTGACATAAAAAATATTGCTTTTATAGAAATACATATGGCACTGACATCCAAAATATTGCCTATATAGAAATAGATATGGCACTGACATCTAAAATATTGTTTATATATAAATAGCTATGACACTGACATCCAAAATATTGAGTATATAGAAATAGCTATGTCACTGACATCCAAAATATTGCTTATATAGAAATAGCCTTGGCACTGACATCCAAAATATAGCTTATATAGAAATAGATATGGCACTGACATCCAAAATATTGCATATATAGAAATAGATATGGCACTGACATCCAAATTATTGCTTATATAGAAGTAGGTATGGCACTGATATCCAAAATATTGCATATATAGAAATAGATATGACACTGACATTCAAAATACTGCTTTTACAGAAATAGTTTTGTCGCTGATTTATAAAAAAACTGCCTCTATGGAAATAGATATGGCACTGACATTCAATATATTGCTTATATAGAAATAGCTATGCTGCTGACATCAAAAATATTGCTAATACGGAAATACATATGGCACTGACATTGAAAATACTGCTTATATAGAAATAGCTATGGCAATGACATAAAAAATATTGCTAATTTCGAAATAGATATGCCACTGACATAAAAAATATTGTTTATATAGAAATAGCTATGGCACTGACATCCAAAATATTGCATGTATAGAAATAGCTATGTCACTAACATCCAAAATATTGCTTGTATAGAAATAGCTATGTCACTAACATCCAAAATATTGCTTATATAGAAATATCTATGGCACTGACATCCAAAATATTGCTTATATAGAAATAGATATGGCACTGACATTCAAAATATTTCTTATATAGAAATAGTTATTGTGCTGACATCAAAAATATTTCTTACATAGAAATACATATGGCACTGACATCGAAAATACTGCTTATATAGAAATAGCTATGGCACTGACATCCAAAATATTGCTTATATAGAAATAGCTATGGCACTGACATCCAAAATATTGCTTATATAGAAATAGATATGGCAGTGACATCCAAAATATTGCTTATATAGAAATACATATGGCACTGACATCGAAAATACTGCTT
>NC_090751.1:82626891-82639391 GCF_036898095.1 Palaemon carinicauda
CTGAATAGCCTCCCAGGTCCAGTGAAAGTCCTTAGGCTTCAAATTTATAAATCTAATAAGAAAATGTACTTTGACTTCATGCCTAATCAAAATCTATCAGTTACTTCCTTTCGAAATGCTTTGTAGAATTCGGAAGAAAGCAGTCAAGTCTCATATCAGGTAAGATAGTTTACAGAACCATTATCATTATTATTATTGCTTGGTAAGCTACAACCATTGGTGGAAAAGCAGGATGCTATAGGCCCAGGGATTCCCATAGGGAAAATAGCGCGAGTAGATTTGAAGCGTTTAAGGAATCTTTTTTTACGAAATAAGGAAATACTGATCTTGTTCTCAGCAACGTGGTTTTATTGACATATTCATTTATCTATTTACTTTTTTTTGCAAGAAAGAGTGTTTATGGGAGTAGATAGGACTAAAATAAACGCAATTCTATTATCTGATTGATTACAAAAAATGCAGATAACTTTCTCTAGCCAGCTTAACGGAATGTTTACACGTAAACACCATAAATATTATACCTCTTGACACTAAAAGCACAAGGACCAGGCAGTTTTATGAAGGCCTACGTGGAAGTGTCTTACCTGAAGAATATGCGAAGAATATGCGTCTATGTAAAATCGACAGCAGCTGATTTGCTGATTCATGTGTCGCCCAGTCCCTAACACGCCGCCATGTTTAAAAATCCCGCTTATTCAGCAAAAATAAGAACAGGAAGGTATCTTCTAATAAATGGAATGACAATGTTATACCTTGACTTATTAATCGTATTTCAAAATTTGTCTTTACCACAAAAGCAATTGCAATAGGCGTATAGTCCATTATATTTCTTCAAATTGCTTATAAGCTCAAATTGACCTAATTTAATCTCGTTTGTTTCGTAAAGGGACGGATTATGAACATAGGCTTATAGAAATTTTGACCTGTTTACACATTCCATTTTCTTTTAGATGGTGCCCAAAGAAACTTGAAACTTGTTTTTGATGTTGTTGTTGTTGCTGTTTATGTTGTTGATCTACCGCGTAGATATCGATCTACTGTTAAGATTTTTTTTCTTAAAGATTAACGTATATGAAAATCTGTACATATTACATTGAGATTACGAACTCATTAACATATATGATATGCATAACATTACACTAAAGTTAATTAATTTCAAATCAAAACCTAAGCATAGCTCATTCTGATTTTTTTCTCATACTAGGCCTACACTTTTATACCAGTCTCCATCAGTGAAATGCTCAATGCTTTTAGCTTGTGGAGCATAATCTGCTGTTTATAATATTGCTTAATGAGAAAACTTATAAATATTTCATTATATTTGTTGATAATTGTACTCCTGTTGTAAGAGAGAGAGAGAGAGAGAGAGAGAGAGAGAGAGAGAGAGAGAGAGAGAGAGAGAGAGATTGGATTTTTGATCAACTTAGATATTTTCAATGAAGGTAATCAAGCCATATTGTACGTAATCATGATTGTCCAGACAAACAAAATAGAAAGAAAATAAAATAAAATAATAGACAATAAAAAATGAAGTCGTCTGCTAAGAAGTTGGCCTAAGCTAACTAATATTGACCAAAGTACATAATTATATTGGAAATATTGAAATATTACAGTATCCATTTATTCTATATGGAATCCATGTTGGTGCGGCCCACTGACTGTGGGTCCTTATGGGACTCCCCCTCCCCCCCCCCCTCTCTCTCTCTCTCTCTCTCTCTCTCTCTCTCTCTCTCTGAACTTCATTCATTATTGGAAAGCAAAATGAAATCCTTCAAGTTATTCGTTCCGTGTTATAAGGGAGTCGGAATATATGAAGTTGTAGGTGATTTCTTGCATATTCGAGAGAATGATTTAACATCACCTGGGGAAGGTTGACTCTTTCTCAAGAATTCACGCTTACTTGCTTGTGGGTCTCACTTCGTGCTTCAAGGCGTAGTTATGCATGATGCATTATGGGCTCTGAGGGAGAGGGGGGGGGGGGGGGTGGAAGCAATCTTACCCTGGGGGGAGTGGGGAGGGGGTTAGGAAGAGCTGATGACTCATTGCTTGGAATGACAGTTTTAACTTGGCTGTGTAGTAACCCCCTCCCCCCCTTCCTAATGTAACATGGGTGTCGCCCTTCCTCCAGGTTTATGATCCCCCCCCCCAGATGTTAAACCCCCTCTCCCCCCTTCACATGTGTGGGCCACATCCCCCACCCCCACCCCATGGTGCAGGCGGGTAATGATACCGGGTGTGGGGGGCCGTGTCCAACCATTGGCTCTTGCAGCGTCGTGCCTTGCCAATCATTCTCTTTCTATTGTGGCGGGCGCTCACCACCGCGCCGACTACACGCACGTACGCACACACCCAGCAGAGAACGTATATGTGGGTTCCTGTTTGATGTGGCCCGTAAGGAGGGGCGACGTAAGGGCGTTTTTCAGGCCGCTTGATGCTGTTACGATTCTCATCCGAGTAAGTCCCGGTTGCGCGCTGGTGGGTCAATTATCAGCGAGTCTGGCCGATTCCACTTCCCTCCCCGCCGGAGCTGCCCGGCTTCTATTGGTGGAAAGATGCGCGCCTGCGCACTGCGTCTTTCGCCACAAAGAAAGGCCGGCAACATGAAATAACGGCATATACAAGAGCTCAGCAACTTACTAAAAAGAAGTTCCCTGAACCCTCGTCATTTCTCCCACATGACTTATAGACTTGATATGAATAAAAACTCCGAGGGAGGACGTTCTATGTTAGGGCATTTCATGAGGTGGAAAGATTATTGGAAGCTTTAAGGTTGGGACGGTGACAACAGCTGAGCCTGGCACAAGTCTATCTAGGCGGCGCTTGCCTCTCGCCTCCGCACTGCCGCCACCAATAAGTAATTCTACCCTCAAGGCTGACTTGCCACATCTTACAATAACTACACTCTTTCTTTTCCTCTCGAAATACGTCAGATTCCCGACATGACGTATTTCGTAATCGTCTCTGCCTCCCATGACGCAGGTGTTAAAATGAGGTCGCCAATGTTGACGAATAAAGTTAATATTCTGTCGCGCATATTAAATGCCGTCAATTTCAGGCACAAGACGATTTCGCTGGCTCATAGGTTTCGCGAAATAAACGCCGCGAAAAAAAACGCAGCCGAGTCAGCGGACGAGGGGAGGTACTTCTGACACGGTTGCCTTCCTGCGCGTCCACACACAAGGCACTGTTTAACACAACTACTAAGATTACTCCTTCACAAACTAACTAAAGATTCTTATACTAACATTTCTAAGGTTGTAGTTACAAAACCTATGTAAATACATATAACCCGTCTTGAGTGGGCACATGAAAACTACAGTTATCTTAATTTGATTATTATTCAACAACCATATACAACTGAAATATTTATTTAGTGGTCAAATATATGAATAGAGAAAAAATGTGATGAAACTAACACATCAATTGACATTTGATAAACATTGGCTCTCCTTTTTAAAGTAAGATATCAATTTCATGTCTGCTTTTATACTAAACTCACAATATAGGAACACATTGTACTGTAGGCCTACATATAGTACAAACTTGTTCTAGGACGACTTAATGTTATGATAGCGGATATAATCTGTTTATTAAAGTACACAGTTCTACTTGATCAGCATGTCTACACAAGCATACTCTCTCTCTCTCTCTCTCTCTCTCTCTCTCTCTCTCTCTCTCTCTCTCTCTCTCTCTCTCTCTCTCTCTCTCTCTCTCATACCAATCCACGACTGTTCCTACAAACAGCATAGTTTCCCACAAATAAAAGACGGTTTTGCTATTTCCTTTTTATAGGCCTACCCTCAATCTATTACCGTGGGGACCTATTACTTTTTCAAGATATATATATATATATATATATATATATATATATATATATATATATATATATATATATATATATATATATATATATATATATATATAATATATATATATATATATATATATATATATATATATATATATATTATATATATATATATATATATATATATATATATATATATATATATATATATATATATATATAATGTCCATTTTTCACATTGAAGATTTTTGTCCTTTGAGATTTTATCCACTTTTCACATTGTGGGATTTTGTCTTCTTTTCTCATTTAAGGATTATGTCGTGTGGAATTTTGTCTAGTTTTCATATTATAGGATTTTGTCCTGTGGGATTTAGTCCAGTTTTCACATTGTGGGATTTTGTCCTGTAGAATCTTGTCCACTTTTTACGTTATAGAATTTTGTCCTGTGAGAATTTGTCCACTTCTCACGTTGTGGAATTTTGTCTACTTTTCACATTGTGGGATTATGTCCTGTAGGAATTTAACCCACTTTTCACATTGTAGGATTTTATCCTGTACGATTTTGTCCAATTTCACATTGTTGTTTTTTCTCCACTTATCACATTGTGGGATTTTGTCCACTTATCACATGGTGGGATTTAGTCCTATGGGATTTTGTCCACCTTTCACATTGTGGGATTTTGTCAAATTTTCACATTGTGAGATTTTGCCCTGTGAGTTTTTTTTTCACTTTATATTGTATGGTTTTTTTTTTCCACTTTTTACATTGTGGGATTACGTCCTGTAGAGATTTAACCTAATTTTCACGTTGTGCGATTTTGTCCTGTGGGATTTTGTCCAATTTTCACATGGTGGGATTTTGTCCAATTTTCACATGGTGGGATTTTGTCTACTTTTCACATGGTGGGATTTTGTCTACTTTTCACATTGTGGGATTTTGTCTACTTTTCACATGGTGGGATTTTGTCTACTTTTCACATGGTGGGATTTTGTCTACTTTTCACATGGTGGGATTTTGTCTACTTTTCACATGGTGGGATTTTGTCTACTTTTCACATTGTGGGATGTTGTCCTGTGGGATGTTCACTTTTCATATTGTGGGATTATGTCCACTAGGGATTTAACACTTTTCACATTATGGGATCTTGTCCTGTGGAACTTTGTCCTATGGGAGTTTGTCCACTTTCACATTGTGGGATTTTGTCCACTTTTCACGTTGTAGGATTTTATCTTCTTTTCACGTTGTGGGATTTTGTCCAATTCTCACATGGTGGGATTTTGTCCCCTGTTTTCTTTTGTATTGTGGGATTTTATTCTGTGGGATTTTTTTTTCCACTTTTTCACAAAGTGGAATTTTGCCCTGGGTGATTTTGTCCACTTTGCATAATGTGGAATTTTGTCCACTTTCCACAATGTTGGATTATGATCTGATGGAATTTAACCCACTTTTCACATTACGGTATTTCATCCTGTGGGATTTTGTCCACTTTTCACACAGTGGGATTTTGTCCTGTTTGATTTTGTCCACTTTTCACATTGTGGGAATTTAACTCACTTCTCACATTATAGGATTGTGTCCTGTGTGATTTTGTCCACTTTGCCCATAGTGGGATTTTTATCACTTTTCATATTAGGGGATTATTTCCTGTGGGATTTTGTCCACATTTCCCATTGTGGGATTTTGTCCTGTGGGATTTTGTCCACTTTTCACATTGTGGGATTTTTATCACTTTTCATATTAGGGGATTATGCCCTGTGGGATTTTGTCCACCTTTCACATTGTGGGATTACGTCCTGTGAGAATTTGGCATGATATTAATACTCACACCTGCTGCTTCTTTCTGTCTTGGATGCATCTTGAGATTTCATTGACTTTCTAAGGGCCCCTCATCACACCTGTATATTGGATTTTGATATAATCGAATATACAGCTCTTTTACATAGTTTCCATACAAAACTTACAAAATCACATTGATACATTGATCTCCCTCTTACAACCTTTCAAGTAATTGTTTTCATTTTTTATATTTTTTGTATCTCAACATTTTCCTGATTTCTATCGTATTTGCTCCTCACATAAAGGTTTAGAAGGAACTCATGAATGACAGAGACAAGGGACACGACAATGTTGTAGGGACTTTTCTATATATTCATAGTGTTCAGCACCCATGACTTCTCTCCATCAAGCTAGGACGAGGGAGAGCCTGGCAATGGCTGCTGATGACTTAGCAGGTAGACCAATAGTCTTCCCCAAACTCCCCCTCCCTAGCTCATAAGGATGGTGAGGTTGTAAGCACTACTACTGAGATTTAGTGGGTCTCAAACTCCTGTCTAACAGATTTGTCTTGATCGACTCATTTCCTATTTTTCAATAATCATTTAAAATATATCTCATCCTGAATTCTTACTTCAGCTGTCTATAGTAACGTTTATCATAAATTTTCACCATACCCTCAAGTTTTTCATAACATTAACCAACCAGCATTCAATTTCCCCTAATAACAGCGAGGCTAGGAATGTTACAGACTCTGCTATATGTCCCACTACCACTGTCTTATAGTAACATTTAGTCCTTAATATTTCTCCACCAATAAACCTAATAAAAATTTTGCCATCCCCTTAAGCTTTTCATAACGATTGCCAATCGACATTCAATTTTTTTCCCAGCAGCGAGTCGACTAGTTACGTTACATACACTTCTCTTAAGTCCCATTACTAGACTAAAGGATCACTCTTTCTTTTACATTTCCTACCACTAGATTTGCTTTCGTCAGAGTTAGTTTCTCACGATTAAGAAGTAGAGAAGAGGAGATGGAAGAATCAGTTTATTGCTGTTTGAAAGAAAAGCGAAGAGAGACGATAGTTCCAGTTAGGAAGAAAATGTAAATATATGAAGGAGTGTTTGGTGAGAAGTGAGAATAGCGTAAGAATTAAAAGGAATATGGCGGAGATTATCACGACCAAGATTATGAAACGGGAAGTAATTGATTGGTTTTATTGCCAAAGGAAGCCAGGGTCAAATTTATACGAAGATGTAAGGAAACTTTGCAAAAACTTGAGATATGGTGCCAAGTTCGCGAAATAATCAACGGATGGTTTCAAATTTCAACGGAATAGGGACATTGTGTTTATTGAGTTTTGGAATATCAAACCAAAATTTCTTATAAGTAATCGAGATAAAGTTGAACCCCGACGTACAAGAGAGAGAGAGAGAGAGAGAGAGAGAGAGAGAGAGAGAGAGAGAGAGAGAGAGAGAGAGAGAGAGAGAGAGATTCTTTAATGTTTTTCGGTTGCCACTATGGATAAGTTTTAAATGTTAGGTAGTTAGTATCATAAGTAAAACTCTCATATACAGGAGAAGTTACAAGAAATATTAGCTCTTAAATGTATTGTACGATTATAATTTTCATGGAAGTATGATAGAATATACTCTACGGGAAGTGCACATACATATTAAGACGGGTTTAATGAGAATTTCAAGGTCGGGAATTCTGTATTATGAATTTCGGTAAAACACTTCGATATTTTAATTTTTTTTCAATTAAGCCTTTTCCAAAGTGTCAAATGTAAACTTCTCAAATATAAAAAGACCAGAATTCGTAGCACACACATTTTATTCTTATAAATAAGCAGTAAGGTAAGCTCTTTATCTATGAAGGTTTCAGCTTCTTATACAGAAATGTATTAACAGTAACAAGATAATCAGTAGAGTATCAAATTTCTCGGATAGAAAGTTAGTGAAAAATGTTTAGATAGTAATTGGGAATGAAGTTTCAGATCTAATCCTTAATTCCTTGATAGGCGCAACAGAATTATTAATATTAGTATTATTAGTATTAAAATTTATTAAAATTATAGTTTTAATATCTTGAATAATCTTAATAATTCAAGAATACACTGCGAACTAGAACCATATCCTGTAAACTGTTTTTTTCAAGAGAGCCAAGGCATTGAAGAGCAGCTCCTTAATATTTTAATAATTAAGTTTAAGAGAATCGTATTAAAATGAGCTAAAAGATTAGCTACATAACAGGAAGTAATTAAAGGAGAATTAATATTCTGTTAATTATCTTTGCTAATTCTAGACATCATAGATCTTATTGCCCTCAAAAAAGGTTAAAAAAAAGGAAGAAATTCTGGAAGGGATTTCCCCCTGTTTTGTGTAACAGTCTCTTTCCATAAAGAAACAGTGGCATTAGCTTCTATAAACTTATAGGAAGACTGAGGATATGAAAACTTGGTAGAATGAGGCTTTAAAATCAATAGAAGAGTTTTATTACCTGCGAACCTTCTTGCACTCCTCTGATATATAAATGCCACCTGTCGTACAAAAAGATTAAAAGTCACAAGAGGATTCAATAGATACATGATCAATTAATTCCTCACCATTTTGAAAGACACCACTCAAAGGCAGATGAGATCAATGAAGGGGGTCAAGTGCCTCAGTTAATAAGAACAGGCCTTAAGAAACAAAACCTGTGGATTACAAACGGACCAACAAACACACCTTGAAGAAGGTCAGCTGTGTGCATTGGTACTAGGCTGTAGAAGTGAGACCTCCAATCTCAATAACTCTATTAGCCTTAAATATTTTCCCCCAGGCAGGTCTCAATGTAAATCTACAACGTGCTATTCTGCTGTCAATCTAGCAGAAACTGGGTAAACCTTGCAAAGAAATGTGCTAAGCATCAATTTGGAGGAGACTTCATTACCTTAATGGGAGTTGCCTTTCCATTGTTAATCTTAGAGGTCATTTTGAAAGACTCGCTAGATAAGAGAATTCTCAAGCAAACATTAATTCCGCTTTCCTTGAGACAGATCAACAAATGTATGAACTTGGACACAAGGAGAAGACTTGCGATTTGCACCCAGAGGGTGACAAAATTTCTTTATGGTTTATAACCTCCCAGACCTTTAATCTACATTTGAAACTGTTTTTTTTTTTTTTTTTTTTTTTTTTTTTTTAAGTTAGTTAATGGGCAAACTTGGTAAAGGAATTAACAAAGCCAATAGGATGACAGAAGCTGGTTATAAAACTGAGAGCAAGCCCCTCAGTAGACACCAGATGTCATATAACATAAATGGAATCCATAAAATGATAAACAATCAAGCATAGAAAGGCATTGCATATTAACATCTTGATAGAATTAACATTATCCCAGGAAACAAGATTTTGGTCAACTTTATCAAGTAGAGACCAACTGTTGGAACTCAACTTTGACAAACATTTACCAAGTTGAGACAAGACATAGGAAGCCTGTTAAAGTAAATACACCTTCATCAGCAAATCCCGCTCTCTTAAATAATCACAAAGAAGTTCTTAATCAAGACGAAATCTAAAGTAAGGCTTAACAGTAACCTTGGATAAAAAAAGATTGAATTAATCTCATCTCCATTCACAAAGGAAATGCAAAGGAACACTAAAGCCCTTGCTGAATCACGACATATCTAATGAGTGCAATGCATATTTCTATCCTCCTTCTTGGCATAAATCTTACAGAAGACCGTAATGTCAGTAGTCAGAAATATTTTTAAACAACTCATGAAAACGTCCGCAAGAACTGATCTGGAGAGGGACCAGATTCCAAAATTACAATTTAAGGAAACACTATAGACAGTCAAAACATTGAAAAAATACGTTTAGTCATAAGGAAAACTCTACATTCTTTGACAAAAGGACACTGTGACCTATTGAAAATAGAGAAAAATTTACTAACTCAGAAAGGACTTCCTTTTATGTAGCCTTCCAATCTCCCTCTTTCAATTTTTGATAATTTCAAATGCCATTCTTAGCAACCTGATAAAGCCATGTTAAGGTTAGTTCGTAAAGTTAACAGTCTACATAAAACATACTGCACTTGAAAAATAGCATTAGAGAAAGCTTAATTTGTACAAGTATATGAAGATTTATAGATGTAAGTGGCAAAATAAAGATTGTCTGGCTACAGTACAGACGTATGGTGTATTTTCGACAATCAAGAATTATCAGGAAATGAATGGCTATGTCACGATGATCAGCAAAGTTGTCTAGTCAGGGCTGCCCATACTAGGGGGTTTATTGTGAGAGTTCAGACAAAAGTCTCCTGCCATCACCAATTCGCAGAGTCCAGCGTTGTGATGAAAATGGCCAAATCTCAGACATGACTGAGAGAATTTCTGAGGCCTTTATCCTGCAGTGGACTACAAACTACTGCCTTTGTTGTTGTTGAATGGCTATATGGTGATTATGAGTATCGCTTGATTAACTTGTAAATAAAGACATGACTTCCTTCTCTCTCACTTACCATCCGGCTAAATTCTAACTCTATTTCCTCCGATTGCAGAATTTGAAAGAGGCTTAGATGGTGTTATTTATGGATAATTTCCTTAGGCCTTTTTTATAACTATCTTTGCTTGTAACAAAATGCCTAGTATAGCTTCATCACAAATACAGGAAGCATTATTTCGTTTGACCTCATAATATCTACTAGATTCATGCTAATCTTGTAAAGTAAATTAAGATTAGATTTGCTATGAGATAGTCTTAGAATATTTTTGGAAACAGCACCCAGGCGGCCTTGCTTTGCACAGAATGTTAGGCCCAATTTAACTTATAAGTTGGGTACTTTTCTCAACCAATCTCTATTCATAATTTAGATTAAGTAAAAAATCATATCTGCGGTTCCATTTGACGCTCAATGCCTTCACGTCATTATTATGTAATCCTTACTCAAGCATCAAAACTAATACTTACAGATCTTACTTATTCTTCGTCGTTGATAAACGAACATTTCATGACGTGCTCACCATTGTCCAATCTATGTGATCCCTTATAAACCATCGTTTATAATATCCTCCTACCTCTGAAACAGTTATGATCCATTGGAGATCTTTATTCTCCTTCTGATGTTCTCCTGTGAGCTGCAAATGAGCATCTAATTCTAATTTTGTTCTTGTTTAATTCGAACACGTATTAACACAGGAGAGAGAGAGTGTATTTTATATTAGTTACCCATATAAATTTATAAAGAAAATTAATACATATACAGAAAACGAATTTAGATGATAGACTCAAACAAAAAGATAGCACTGGTCTTAATACAATGAATATCAATGTTTACTTATATGCTGTAAGTAAAAACATCATTTAGTTATGATATGCATATGATAATTGAATATCAAGATTTTAGTTTTGGTAACCTTGACAAACATACGTTGAGGATTTAGCGTTCGAGTTGTAATTCACAGAGTGATAAAAAAGGAATATTATGTGAGAAAAAATAAAAAGATACCGGAAGCAAGGCGGGAATTTCAAAGTTTGCCATTACATGAAAACAGATAGTGGAGCGTTTAAAAGAGGGTAATTTTTATTTTAAGTTGGATAGTGATGATCAAACCTTCCATTTTCCTGCCTGACTGTGAGAAATTTCGGAATTAGAAAGACATTTAGTCTGGAAAAATGTAGGATATCTGTAGAAGGGATCTTCTTGACACTAAGCCTTACCCAGGGTAAGAGGGTTATTTTCAGTGTAACTAACGGCGTGCACTTTATGCAGTACGAAGATGTTTTGAACACGAGAGTGGCTCAGTGGAAAAACTTTGTAGAGCAGTGGAAAAACATTTGGGCGATTGAGTAATGAACGTAAGAAATAGTTTAGTTTTCATATGTTGGTCTTCTAAACAGATGATTTACGGCTATTGTAAGAGAACTGAGGTTCATCTGTTTCTATTGGTAGCTGAAGGTAAATTTGAGGGGGTGGTGGAAATCCTACAAGGTTTGAATCAAGCGCAAATGCTTTGGTTAATGTAGTTTTCTTGAGTGACTGTACCATTATAATATGCTGTTCCTCTAGATATGATATTTTAGTGGGTAATATATCCATCATTGATCCTTGTTGCGGCCTGGAAATATTATCATTAATGTAATGTTTTGGTAGCAACTTTATCAAACACTTTTTTTTATTGTGAAATGGCGTAACACCCTTTTGTAGATATTAATGAACATTTGTCCGTTTGTTTACTTAAGGGTTTACATAAAATCATATATTTGGAAAACTCGTAAGATTTTACCACTACGATTTCAGTTTGACACCAACAACTAAATAGCCCCGGTTGATGAAAATAGGTGATCATGGATGTCTAATATACACACAAGCAAAGCCACTCCAACACCTAAAAACATAACAGACATATCACACATCTCGAACTGTTGACCTAACCGTGCCAGGACTCCTCGCTGTTGGGAGGAAGGATGCTTGTGACTGGTACAACTCATGAACAAACGTTACCGGGGTCTAAGCGATGTCAGGCAGGGCATCCGATCGGGACTACTATGGTCTACCCAAAAGCCAAAGAAAAGTCCTTCAAAAAGAAGGCAACCGTTCTTACCCCATGCAAAAAAAAAAAAAAAAAAATGGGAAAAAAGTACGTTGATAGAAGAAGATACTACTTTGTATATTACTTTAGTTTTTGAGACGTCTGGTGACATTCATACTTTTCTCCTGATGTAGACAGAGGAAGGTCAGTGATTCTGGAACCTAACTAAGTATGAGGGGTGGGGAGGGGGTGTGTAAGTGATACCGGGAAGAGTAGGGGAATACCACAATCAGTAGATTTTGCCGAGTGTGGGCATGTAATCGGTAATTTACGAGGATTTAATGTAGGTTGACAAAGACTCTACGAAAGGCGAAGAGCAGTTTCAGGAAGAAACTTG
>NC_090751.1:82644391-82666891 GCF_036898095.1 Palaemon carinicauda
AATCTGTAAGTAACTTACCATATCAGTACTTTTCATGTTGGCTGCGCTGAAGACAATAGCATTGGGCGCCGTTGCTACGGGGAGCATGAAGGCGTACGAACAGCAAATGGTGGCAGGTAACATCAGATAAATTGGGTTCACTTTGATGTTTATGGCCTGCAGGGAGAAGGGTGATTGGTTGATATATATACAATTGTAATTAAGTGACACTTTGTTTAATGGGTGACGTTTCCCAGCTGGAAACCTTAGTAGTTCGTTGGGACAGACTTGGTGTGAAATTTCGAAAGTTACGAAAGGAAACCTACATTTTAGGAAACCTACATTTTAAAAGGAAAACCAAAACAAGAACACAACCAACCCTAACCTAAGAGCCGCATCCTTACCCCTTTACCTACCATGTGGTGGGCCTACCCCCTTGGATTGCGGTATCCTTAGCTTACATGCAATAAAGTCTCAACCTGTGTTAGCTTCCTACACGACGTCACTCCTGGTTAGGTATCACTGAATCACAAAATGTTCGTAAACCGTAAAACAAGCTTCATATTATCGTATATCAGACCAAAATAAATAACTTTTCCTTAAAGATAATTTCTTTGACAAGTAATAAGAAAGTTTACGCCGGTCCTAACAAAATACATTTACTAAATATTAGTGAAGGAAATTGAAACACGGGGGGAGGCGCGATTGGTCCTGGAGATGCATTGGGTTAATTTGGTTGAAAGGTAACATTATTTAAAAGATTGTCACAATTGCACCCTTAAATTCATAACACAAAAACTTAAACTTTCTTGCATATTTTTCTAAACGTAATTTTGAAAATATGTTTTTGTAAATGAAATGATTTCAAAGTAAAGTAATCATAAATACTATAGGTTTTTTCGTCAGGCTAGGAAGAGGAAGTGACCTTGTTAGTTTTGACGTCAGAAAACTACTAATCAATCACTTCTGTTTCCATTTTGACTTTTAGTTGTCGGGCAGATCTTTGATTTACTATTCATTTAATTATTCATATGTTTATCTGTCTATTTATTTATTATCTTTGAAAATATTGTAAACATATATACCAGAAGAAAGGAAGATTATCGCAAAAATATTTATATATAAAAAAGATTTGATGTTTTCTGTTAAGGAAACAAATCGTTATATGAAACATCTGCATAAGTATATCATTAAATAATGCTAGAGAGTAAGAGAGTAAGACAGTAAGAGAGTTCAAAGGCTCAGGGACCTAGCCCAGTCATTCAAAAATTTCAAAGCATCCAGAAAAGGCAAATTATATCGGCAGACATCTAAGAAATTTCCACCTCAAAGAACTCGGTGAAACAACTTTATTTCGCCAGAAAGCAAAGAAATTTCTGCTTCAAAACACGTAAAGAAAGCACATTATTTCTGGAGAGATCAAAGCAATCTTCACATCAAAGCACTCAGAGAAAGAACATTATTGCAGCAAAAGACAAAAGATCCCCACTATCAGCCAGAGAAAGCACATTATCGCAGTAGTCAACAAAGAAATCTTCAAAACACTCGGAAAAAAGCATATCGTTTCGAAAGGCACCAAAGGTATCCCCAGTATCCCCCAGAGATAAGCCCATTACTTCTCTAGACAATAAAGAAATCTTCATTTCAAAGTAATCAGAAAATGCAAATCACATTGGTAGACACAAAAGAAATTTCCCCATTAGTGTCAACCCGGAAGATCCACGAGAGGCCTCTCGTGTTCATATAATTTGTGACGTAACTTCATTTCTCAAAACCACAATTCTATAAATGAATGATAAATGAATATGATTTCTTGTGTTGTAACTACCTTAGTTATCCCATTCAATTGTTGAAATTTTGCTTTCTAAATGTACACAGCTACAAACAAGCGAATAACTATACTGTACATTTACGTTTGGATGCCTAACTTTCTTTCCACTATTTTGGAGGCGGTGGTTATAATAATAATGAAAACAACATGAGGATTTAATGAACAGGAACTCTTTTGAAACGAGAGAGAGAGAGAGAGAGAGAGAGAGAGAGAGAGAGAGAGAGAGAGAGAGAGAGAGAGAGAGAGAGAGAGAGAGAGAGAGAGAGAGAGAGAGAGAGAGAGAGATCTTACCATTTCTTTGAGAACTGGAAGGAGAATTGATGCCGTGGCTGTGTTGGAAGCGACCTCTGTTATCATGGCCGTCAAGAGGCTGACCAGAAAAACAATGGCTTCCTTAGGCAGAACCTGCAGACCTTCAAACTGTACGCCGAGCCAAATTGAGAGTCCAGACTTTGCAGCTGCTTCGGCAATGGCAAAACCCCCTCCGAGAAGGAGCACTATGTTCCAGGGGACTTTCTCGTGTATTGGGGCCCATGACAGGCAAGGCTGAGGTCCTGTTCTCGGTGGATTGTCTGAGGGAAAAGTAGAATGAATATTAAATGGGATTTGAAATAAAGGTGATTGCTGCATTAGGATCCAAGGGCTCTTTATTCAGGAATATTTTCCGGTTGTTCAAAGTATTGAATAACCTCTGGTGTGTTTTCATCAAGAAGGGGTTTCAAAATTATAATGATCATAGTATAAGATGAGTTAGCATTCGTTAAACAAAACAGTTAAAGAAATTGAGCTTTGAGTGCAGGCTCTACAGACCAGATCAACAAATGTTTATAGGCAAAAATACATGCAAAGTAAAATTGGCCACAAATTCAAGGAAGCATGTGGCTTTAATCACATATCACAAATTCTCATGCTCATAAGCTTTATTTTCAATAATATTTTATCATAAAGGGAATGAGAAACTTTGTTAGTGGTGTGACGGGCCGAGAGAAGGTTGTGACTCAAAGACAGGATGAAAGCAACTGAGCGAGTTTATTATGCATTACTCTCCTTTATATACTAAAGCTCAACGCAACAGGAAATTTCTTGTTCAAAACCGACACCATTACAGGTGAGAATAACAGGCATGTTTATTCAGGTTCTTTTTAGTGCAAGGGAAGAGCGAAGATACAAGCATAATATATACACAAAATGAATTGTCGTTACTATGTACGATCGTGTGACACACGGTTGATACATGGCTCCCCCCCTAAAAATGACATACTGTGCATTTTGAATAGGGCGCCCTGATCTAGAGAGATGAACTGTAGGCGGGTCATCTGGCAGGAGATAAGCAGGTTTTAGACGATCAATGGAGACCCAGTCTTCTTTGCCATGAATGTCTAGTAGGAATGCTTTCGGATTGCGTCGGATCACAAGTAAGGGGCCCATGTAAGGGGGCGTTAGCGTTGGCTTGCTAGTGTCGTTGCGCAAGAAGACGTGCGTTGCAGAGTGCAAGTCTGTTGGTATGTGATGCTTAGCTGGGGGCTTGTAAGTCTGGCGGCATGGAGTAAATTTTCCCACAACGTGACATATGCGCTGGAGATAGTCGGAGGAGGTTGTAGAAGGAAATAATTCGGCAGGGACGACCAATGGGTCGCCATACACCATTTCGGCTGCCGAGACGTCGAGGGCGTCTTTAGGAGTGGTCCTTAGTCCCAGGAGGACCCAGGGAAGCTGTGTAAACCAGTTGGAATCCTTGCAGCGGGACATCAAAGCTGCTTTGAGAGTGCGATGAAAACGTTCAACCATTCCATTGGCAGCAGGGTTGTAGGCAGTTGTCTGATGTAGGGTGATGCCCAAGAGATTCGCTAATGATATCCACTATTGAGAGGTGAAAGTGGTATCCCTGTCAGAAGTAATATGCTCAGGGATACCACATCTTGCAATCCATCCAGAGAGTAAGGCAGAGGTACATGAGGCAGATGTTGCAGTTTCCATGGGAATGGTTTCAGGCCAAGTGGAGTGGTCGATGACGGTAAACAGGTAACGATGTCCTTGTGATGTGGGTAGGGGGCCTACAACGTCGACGTGAATGTGTTCGAAGCGACACTGAGGTTGAGGAAAGGTGCTCACTCCTGAATCCATGTGACAATGTAGTTTGGAAGTTTGGTAAGAAGTACAGGCGCGGACCCAATCCTTAGCATCCTTAGAAATGCCGTGCCAAATGAACTTTGCCTTCAGCAGCTGTGCAGTAGAACGGCATGAGGGATGTAAAAGGCTGTGAATGAAATCTAGCACCTGCCGGCGCATGGGAGCAGGAGTCCGAGGTCGCGGTCTACCAGTACTGACGTCACAGAGGAGGGTGGTGTTGGAGTCTTCGAGGGGGAAGTCTTCCCAACGGAGGGACGTGCAGGATGTCCTACATGCTTGATTTTCTGGATCCTGTTGTTGGGCTTCAGCCAGGGCATTGTAATCCAATCCCTGTTGAACAGCAGCTAACGTATTTCTTGACAGGGCATCGGCAACGGGATTCATTTTCCCAGGGACGTATTGGAGGGTGCAATTGTATTCAGCCACAGGGGAGAGATGTGGGCGTTGTGGTGATAAATACAGTGCTTGGCAGGAGCCGTGGGCGTTTGGCGCAGTTCTAGATGGAAAACATTCGGGTACGATGTGAGGAGGTGGGCATAGGCATCCGCTGGTGCGCTGATGTGGAGAGCGAGGGTGGAAGGGGCGGGTTGATGAGGTGTTGATAAGTACGAGTCTGCGTTAACCAATCGTCGGTGGGTGACATCGACCAGAAGGTGGAAATGAGAGAGGAAATCCGCAATGAAGATTAGCAATGTGACGTCAGCAACGAGAAACTTCCAATAAAATTTACCGTTTCCGAACGATAATGTGAGGTTCTCGTAACCGTAGGTGGGTATTGTAGATCCGTTGGCAGCTACCAAGCGGACGTCGGCGGACGTAGACGGACTACGTTGTGTCCTGAAGAGTTCCCTTGGCAAAAGAGAACTACAAGCACCCGTGTCTACCAAAAATCGCACTCCCGTTCCTGCATCATGTAAAAAGAAAAGATTAGAAACACGGGAGGCCACCGCCACAAGCGATGGCCTACTTACACGATTTTTGGCCACTGATAATCCTTGGCACATTTCTTCGCGGTTGCCCCGAATCTAAAGTAGTTGTAGCAAAACTGCGGCGGATGGGAGGTAGTAAGTGGCTGTAGAAGTCGTTGGTTGGGGCGCATGCGAGTGGTGGGTGGGGGGTGGCTTTGTCGCCGCTTCGGCACGTCACAGGGTAGGCGTGAATGTCCTACAGCATTCACGTCGGCTTCAGTTGACGTTGAATAGGCGTCCTCTTCGTTAGGGGTGGAGGCGTTGATGGAGGTCTTGAAGTGGCTGTCCATAAGGGCGTCGGCTTTGGTCATCAAGTCCTTTCTGGGTAAATTATCGACATCGGGTATGGCAGCGCGTATAGGTTCGGGTAAACGGCGTATCCAAAGGGCACGAAGTAGGTTCACCTCACAAGGAGAGCCGTCTGCGGCAGGTTGAAGCGAGCGATGCTGGTCATTTTCCTGAGGGCGAGCGAAGCCCTTTGGTCCCCCAACGGTTGTTATGAGAGCTGAAAAAGCTTTGCTATAAGGGCGGCTGGCGACGGCGAGTACTGCTGCAGATGATATGTTTTGAGGGCGTCATATGAGTTCTGCTGCAGAAGGTATGTTTTGAGGGCGTCGTATGCTATTGGGATGTCTCCTTGTTCACAAAGCCAGTCGGATATTTCCGGAAAGGTGTCCTCGGGTATCGCCGCGAGAACATAATCTTCTTTGGTGGTTGAGCGAGTCACGCCCTTGATGCGAAACTGGACTTCTGCACGCTGAAACCAAGCAAACGCCTCTCCGATGGCGAATGACGAAAGTTTCAATGGGGGAGCCGCAGCATTAACTTCCGTAGAGTCCGCCATAGTACCAACGACGGAGGGGCGAGGGGAGGTGGAAGGCGGGAGGAGCGAGTCGACTTCTACGGTCACCAATGTGACGGGCCGAGAGAAGGTTGTGACTCAAAGACAGGATAAAAGCAACTGGGTGAGTTTATTTTAGAACACACTCCTTTATATACAAAAGCTCAATGCAACAGGAAATTTCATGCTCAAAACCGGCACTGTTACCGGTGAGAAAAATAGGCATGTTTATTCAGGTTCTTTTTAGTGCGAGGGAAGAGCGAAGATACAAGTATAATATATACACAAAATGAAATGTCAATCGTGTGACGCACGGTTGGTACACTGGGAACCTTAACAGAGTAGATTCTGAATGCTGAGGCTTTGCAGCAGGATTAACATGAAGTAGTTGTATCTGTTGAAAGCTCTTTTGGATGTTCTCTGATCAATGGTTAATCTTTCCGTGTTGGATCATATCATCATTATCACTCTAGAGAAATGGAAACCTTGTCCTTACAACATATTTATCTATTAGATGATTCTGGGGAGTTTCGGACAATCAGAGGTAAGATTCCAGCCGCAGCAGAGTAAAAGAACTGGCATCAAAACCTTTATGAATGGCACCTGATTTCCTGGAAGCATCAGCTAATTTTTCAAGTTTTGTGAAATAGGGGGAAACATCCATTACTTTTAATTATTCAGAAGCCTTAAATATAATGTTGCCTTAGCAAAGTAATTCATGGAGCAGAGGAAACTAATGGGACTAGCTTATTGATAGTCTCTTTAGCTGGAGTTCAGCCTCGTTTCCAATTGGCTGTGAAACTTATTGACTTGTTGGCAGTTTTTGTTGATGTATTTGCAACAAGAACTGTGACGTGTTTATTTTATAGCTCATGATTTTTGGACCAATAATGATGATACTAGTATAGTCTAAAAACATGTGGCTGATGTGTTTGACAGTAAGCAGCGTAATGAAAAATTCAATTCCTGTTTTCATGAGGATAAACTAACTAGTTTAGCTTTTCGGTCTCATGAAATTAAAATTCTCTTGATGGACCTTAATGCTTATGGAGGTGTACACTCAAATGATATTTTATCTTGTTTTTCATTAAGACTGCTGCTTGTTTAGATCTTAAATTGTGTTATTTTACGAAAGTTGGCAAGAGGAGGTTCTTTTAGCACTTGTTGGAAAATTAGTAATGTTACTTCATTACATAAATGTGTTTGTGGTAGCTCTAGTCCAGCTGATTACTGCCCAATTTTCATAACTCCGTTAATATCTAGTTTGCTATTTGTTTTTCGTAAAGGCCTTGGAGCATGTGAGTCCCTTCTTACAATTTCCAATGCTGTGCAGAATTCCATTAATTGTGGACAGGATGTTTGTTTGATTGACCTTGTTAATCATGAGGCCTTTCGTTGATTGGGTTGTAGAAGAAGGCGAAGATCATTGCGCAAGTCTGAAGAACGTTATTCCTAAAAGGATTCAGGAAGAGGATCGAAAAACCTCTCCTATGAGGGGGCGAAAAAAATCAGCAAAGAGGACTACAGCAGTTTTGAGCAGCCTTCTAACCGAGGCCCTTTGCGTCACTAGGCGTAGGTGGAGATGATAATTAATATGTTCAGTGTAGCTCTAATTGATAAACTCTTAATTTTAGAAAATCGTCTTTACTTCTTCTTCTTCTTCTTCTTCTTCTTCTTCTTCTTTTCCCACTTCTATGTGGGATCAATGTTTCTGGTCAGCTTTCTCCATCTACCTCTGTCCCACACCTCATCACCGGTTAATCCCTTTGATCGAAGGTCATCTTTGATACAGTCCACCCACCTTTGCTTTGGTCTCCCTCTCCTTCATGTTATCCTATTGTAAATGATTTCAGAAGCCGATTGTAGTAGACATGGGCCTAAAAAAGATAGTTTTGTGACAATTTCTGTCGATTTGGTGGTATTCAAAATAGAAATCACGAATAATTAACAAAATAAATCTTTCGTCTGATCGCAAATCCGGCTCCGGGATTCGTGCTTCATTTTGAAGACATTCTCGGGTTCTCCGAAGACATTTTAGGCTCTTGAGATCCGTGTTTTGTTTTGAAGATATTTTCGGCTTCTCCCTGAGTGTCTCTAGATCAAGTAGCATTTTTTTTCTTTTTTAAATAGACCAAAAACTAGGTGGAGGAAAGGTATTAACAAAAATGGAGAATTGTAATGTGTTGTTGTTATTGTGGAATGGCTTTGAATACCAAAGTTATTTATGTATTTATAATTACTAATCAGGACAATATCGTATATTTGGGAATTAATTGTGTATGCCGTAATTGTTCCATTATAGAACCAAAATGGGTCTCTTTGATTAAACAAAAGAGTGAAAACCCACAGCTGGAAACCGTTTTGATCTGCTTAGGAAACTTGAAAAAATGCAAAAAATGGCAAAACAAGAAAGAAGTCCTTCACTAGAAAAGAAAGGAAAAGTGAGGACTCTTGTTATGCAATACGAAGAAAGGATTAAAGGCGATGCAAAACAGACCAGCAATAGGAAACAGAAACAGAAGGATTCTCTTGGAATTAGAAGGAATCCAATTAGGGAGGCCAATAAAGTGGCCCTAGCTAGAGTTGTAGAAACTCAAAAATTTGAAAGGTCCCAAAATGAGGAAGAAATTATCTCTAGGATTAAGCGAAAGGATGACAAATCAATAGAAGGAATCGTTGCTGATCTGATTAGGAAACTTAAAAAAACGCAAAAAAAAAAAAAAAAAAAAATGCCAAAACAAGAAAGAAGTCCTTCACTAGAAAACAAAGGAAAAGTGAGGACTCTTGTTATGCAATACGAAGAAAGGATTAAAGGCTATGCCAAACAGACCAGTTATAGGAAACTGAAACAAGGATGCTCTGGGAATTAGAAGGAATCCAATTAGGGAGGCCAAAGAAGTGGCCTTAGGTAGAATTGGTGAGATTCTTAAGTTTGAAATTTCCGAAAATGAAGGATACAAAAAACTCATTTAAAAGAGAAAAAATTGAAAAGAAAAATGACTACCAAGAAGCATGGGAAGATCTAATAGTCCGACAATTTGAAAATATGTTAAGAGAAACGATGACAGAAAATAGCCCAGGAACACAAGGAGATGATAATTGTGATGATAATGAAAAAATTAAGATGGCAAAGGTAATGGGACGGAAACAAATAGCTGATCTTAGGAGGAAAGCAAAAGATAGAGCCTTTTTAAGGATTAGACGAATTGCAATGGAAGAAATCTTTCCAGAAAATAGAGGCTTAGTATATGCTCTTGTTCAACGATAGGAAGAGGCTCTGAAAGATGAGAAAATAGAAAAGACAAAGAAGGTTATTCATAAAGTAATAGAAACAGGAATTGTAAAGAGGCATATCAAGAATTTTTAAAATGTCATACAAGTAAACATAAAGGAAAGCGATCTTCATGGACAATCTCGGGACTTCAGAAACCATCTTAGGAGGATCGCTAAAGATGTCGCCTTGGCTAGGATTATAAATATCTTACAAGAGATTATCAAAGAAGAGAATTTTGAAGAGTAAAAAGGATATTGTTCAATAGAAGAAAAAAAAAGCAAAATCTATAAGTATACAACTAAGAAACAATTCTGTTGGAGTAACCTACAGGATGTGCACTGCAGAGGGAAAAAGCTGAAATGCTTCTAGTAAGCAACGGTTCCATGATGGAGTGGTACAAGCCTTTGTCATGTGAACAAATGGTCGGACTTCTATATCTATTCTTCCGGATGTCAACCTTATGGTTGCTCTGTTGGAATAATCTAGAAGCGCTGGTACTTATCATGAATATAGAACAAGCTAAGTTTCTTCTGGTATGCTATGTTCCTTGATGAAGAAGTACAAATTCTTTCTCATGTGAACATAAGGGCTGGTTCTGACCCTGTATATAGAAGAAACTAAGTTTCTTCTAGTATCCTATGTTCCTTGATGAAGAAGTACAAATTCTTTCTCATGTGAACGTAAGGGTTGGTACTGACCCTGTATATAGAAGAAGCTAAATTTGTTCTAATATGTTATGTTCCTTGATGAGGAAGTACTAATTCTTTCTCATGTGAACACAAGGGTTGTTACTGACCCTGTATATAGAAGAAGCTAAGTTTCTTCTTGTACGCAATGTTCCTTGATGAAGAAGTAAAAATTCTTTCGCATGTGAACATAAGGGTTGGTACTGTCCCTGTATATAGAAAAAGCTAAGTTTCTTCTAATATGCTATGTTCCTTGATGAAAAAGGACATTCTTTCTCATGTGAACATAAGGGCTGGTACTGACCCTGTATACAGAAGAAGCTGTTTCTTCTTGTATGCTATGTTCCTTGATGAAGAAGTACAAATTCTTTTGCATGTGAACACAAGTGTTGTTAGTGACCCAGTATATAGAAGAAGCTAAGTTTCTTCTGGTACGCTATGTTCCTTGATGAAGAAGTACAAATTCTTTCTTATGTGAACATAGGGGTTGGTACTGTCCCTGTATATAGAAGAAGCTAAGTTTCTTCTAATATGCTATGTTCCTTGATGAAGAAGTACAAGTTCTTTCTCATGTGAACATAAGGGTTGGTTCTGACCCTGTATATAGAAGAAGCTAAGTTTCTTCTCATATGCTATGATCCTTGATGAAGAAGTACAAATTCTTTCTCATGTGAACATAGTGGTTGGTACTGTCCCTGTATATAGAAAAAGCTAAGTTTCTTCTAATATGCTATGTTTCTTGATGAACAAATACAAATTCTTTCTCATGTGAACAAAAGGGTAGGTACTGACCCTGTATATAGAAGAAGCTAAGTTTCTTCTAGTATGCTATGTTCCTTGATGAGGAAGTACAAATTTTTTCTCATGTGAACATAAGGGCTGGTTCTGACCCTGTAAATAGAAGAAGCTAAGTTTCTTCTAGTTTGCTATGTTCCTTGTTTCTTCTAGTTTGCTATGTTCCTTGATGAAGAAGTACAAATTCTTTCTCAAGTGAACATAAGGGCTGGTTCTGACCCTGTATATAAAAGAAGCTAAGTTTCTTCTTGAATGCTATGTTCCTTGATTAAGTACGAATTCTTTCTCATGTGAACATGAGGGTTGGTACTGTCACTGTATATAAAAGAAGCGAAGTTTCTTCTAGTATGCTATGTTCCTCAATGAAGTAGTACAAATTTTTTCTCATGTGAACATAAGGGCTGCTACTGACCCTGTATATAGAAGAAGCTAAGTTTCTTCTAGTATGCCATGTTCCTCGATGAAGAATTACAAATTCTTTCTCATGTGAACATAAAGGCTGGTTCTGACCCTGTATATAGAAAAAACTAAGTTTCTTCTAATATGCTATGTTCCTTGATGAAGAAGTACAAACTTTCTCATGTGAACTTAAGGGTTGGTACTGACCCGGTATACAGAAGAGGCAAAGTTTCTTCTAGTATGCTATGTTCCTTGATGAAGTACAAAGTCTTTCTCATGTGAACATAATGGTTGGTACTGACCCTGTATATAGAATGAGCTAAGTTTCTTCTAGTATGTTATGTTCCTTGATGAAGAAGTACAAATCCTTTCATATGTGAACATATGGGCTGGTACTGACTCTGTATATTGAAGAAGCTAAGTTTCTTCTTGTATGCTTTGTTCCTTGATGAAGTAGAAATTCTTTCTCATGTGAACATAATGGTTGGTACTGACCCTGTATATAGAAGAAGCTAAGTTTCTTCTGGTATGTAATGTTCCTTGATGAAGAAGTACAAATTCTTTCTCATGTGAACATATGGGTTGGTACTGACCCTGTATATAGAAGAAGCTAAGTTTCTTCTAGTATGTTATGTTCCTTGATAAAGTAGTACAAATTCTTTCTTATGTGAACATAAGGGCTGGTACTGACACTGTATATAGAAGAACCTAAGCTTCTTCTTGTACGCAATGTTCCTTGATGAAGAAGTACACATTCTTTCTCATGTGAACATATGGGTTGGTACTGACCCTGTATATAGAAGAAGCTAAGTTTCTTCTAGTATGTTATGTTCCTTGATAAAGTAGTACAAATTCTTTCTTATGTGAACATAAGGGTTGGTACTGACACTGTATATAGAAGAAGCTAAGTTTCTTCTTGTACGCAATGTTCCTTGATGAAGAAGTACAAATTCTTTCTCATGTGAACATATGGGTTGGTACTGACCCTGTATATAGAAGAAGCTAAGTTTCTTCTAGTATGTTATGTTCCTTGATGAAGTAGTACAAATTCTTTCTTATGTGAACATAAGGGTTGGTACTGACACTGTATATAGAAAAAGCTAAGTTTCTTCTAGTATGTTATGTTCCTTGATGAAGAAGTACAAGTTCTTTCTCATGTGAACATAAGGGCTGGTTCTGACCCTGTATCTAGAAGAAGCTAAGTTTCTTCTAGTATGCTATGTTCCTTGATGAAGAAGTACAAATTCTTTCTCATGTGAACATAAGGGCTGGTTCTGACCCTGTATATAGAAGAAGCTAAGTTTCTTCTAGTATGCTATGTTCCTTGATGAAGAAGTACAAATTCTTTCTCATGTGAACATAAGGGTTTTTACTGACCCTGTATATAGAAGAGCCTAAGTTTCCTCTAGTATGCTATGTTCCTTGATGTAGAAGTACAAATTCTTTCTCATATGAACATAAGGGTTGTTACTGACCCTGTATATAGAAGAAGTTAAGTTTCTTCTAATATGCTATGTTCCTTGATGAAGAAGTACAAATTCTTTCTCATGTGAACATAAAGGTTGTTACTGACCCTGTATATAGAAGAAGCTAAGTTTCTTCTAGTATGGTATGTTCATTGATGAAAAAGGACAAATTCTTTCTCATGTGACCATAATGGTTGGTACTGACCCTGTATATAGAAGAAGCTAAGTTTCTTCTAATATGCTATGTTCCTTGATGAAGAAGTACAAATTCTTTCTCATGTGACCATAAGGGTTGTTACTGACCCTGTATATAGAAGAAGCTAAGTTTCTTCTAGTATGCTATGTTCATTGATGAAAAAGGACAAATTCTTTCTCATGTGAACATAAGAGTTGGTACTGACCCTGTATACAGAAGAAGCTAAGTTTCTTCTAGTATGCTATGTTATTTGATGAAGTACAAATTCTTTCTCATTTTAACTTAAGGGATGTTACTGACCCTGTATATAGAAGAAGCTAAGTTTCTTCTAGTATGCCATGTTCCTTGATGAAGAAGTACAAATTCTTTCTCATATGATCATAAGGGTTGTTACTGACCTGTATATAGAAGAAGCTAAATTTCTTCTAGTATGCTATGTTCCTTGATGAAGAGGAGCAAATTATTTCTCATGTGAACATAAGGGTTGGTATTGACCCTGTATAGAGAAGAAGCTAAGTTTCTTCTAATATGCTATGTTCCTTGATGAAGTACAAATTTTTTTCTCATGTTAACATAAGGGCTGTTACTGACCCTGTATATAGAAGAAGCTAAGTTTCTTCTAGTATGCTATGTTATTTGATGAAGAAGTACAAATTCTTTCTCATATGATCATAAGGGTTGTTACTGACCCTGTATATAGAAGAAGCTAAATTTCTTCTAGTATGCTATGTTCCTTGATGAAGAAGAGCAAATTATTTCTCATGTGAACATAAGGGTTGGTACTGACCCTGTATATAGAAGAAGCTAAGTTTCTTCTGGTATGCTTTGTTCCTTGATGAAGTACAAATTCTTTCTCATGTGAACATAAGGGTTGGTAATGACCCTGTATATAGAAGAAGCTAAGTTTCTTCTAGTATGCTTTGTTCCTAGATGAAGTACAAATTCTTTCTCATGTTAACATAAGGGTTGTTACTGACCCTGTATATAGAAGAAGCTAAGGTTCTTCTAGTATGCTATGTTCCTTGATGAAGTATAAATTCTTTTTCATGTAAACATAAGGGTTGGTACTGACCCTGTATAAGGAAGAAGCTATGTTTCTTCTAGTATGCTATGTTCCTTGATGAAGTACAAATTATTTCTCATGTGAACATAAAGGTTAGTACTGACCCTGTATATAGAAGAAGCTAAGTTTCTTCTAGTATGCTTTGTTCCTAGATGAAGTACAAATTCTTTCTCATGTTAACATAAGGGTTGTTACTGACCCTGTATATAGAAGAAGCTAAGGTTCTTCTAGTATGCTATGTTCCTTGATGAAGTATAAATTCTTTTTCATGTAAACATAAGGGTTGGTACTGACCCTGTATAAGGAAGAAGCTATGTTTCTTCTAGTATGCTATGTTCCTTGATGAAGTACAAATTCTTTCTCATGTGAACATAAAGGTTGGTACTGACCCTGTATATAGAAGAAGCTAAGTTTCTTCTAGTATGCTTTGTTCCTAGATGAAGTACAAATTCTTTCTCATGTTAACATAAGGGTTGTTACTGACCCTGTATATAGAAGAAGCTAAGGTTCTTCTAGTATGCTATGTTCCTTGATGAAGTACAAATTCTTTTTCATGTGAACATAAGGGTTGGTACTGACCCCGTATAAGGAAGAAGCTATGTTTCTTCTAGTATGCCTTATTCCTTGATGAAGTACAAATTCTTTCTCTTGTTAACATAAGGGTTGTTACTGACCCTGTATATAGAAGAGGCTAAGGTTCTTCTAGTATGCTTTGTTCCTTGATGAAGTACAAATTCTTTCTCGTGTGAACATACAGGTTGGTACAGACCCTGTGTATAGAAGAAGCTAAAGTTTCTTCTAGTATGCTATGTTCCTTGATGAAGTACAAATTCTTTCTCATGTGAACATAATGGTTGGTACTGACCCTGTATATAGAAGAATTTAAGTTTCTTCTAGTATGTTATGTTCCTTGATGAAGAAGTACAAATTCTTTCTATGTGAACATATGGGCTTGGTACTGACTCTGTATATAGAAGAAGCTAAGTTTCTTCTTGTATGCTTTGTTCCTTGATGAAGTAGAAATTCTTTCTCATGTGAACATAATGGTTGGTACAGACCCTGTATATAGAAGAAGCTAAGTTTCTTATGGTTCCTTGATGAAGAAGTACAAATTCTTTCTCATGTGAACATATGGGTTGGTACTGACCCTGTATATAGAAGAAGCTAAGTTTCTTCTAGTATTTTATGTTCCTTGATGAAAGTAGTACAAATTCTTTCTTATGTGAACATAAGGGTTGGTACTGACACTGTATATAGAAGAAGCTAAGTTTCTTCTTGTATGCAATGTTCCTTGATGAAGAAGTACAAATTCTTTCTCATGTGAACATATGGGTTGGTACTGACCCTGTATATAGAAGAAGCTAAGTTTCTTCTAGTATGTTATGTTCTTTGATAAAGTAGTACAAATTCTTTCTTATGTGAACATAAGGGTTGGTACTGACACTGTATATAGAAGAAGCTAAGTTTCTTCTAGTATGTTATGTTCCTTGATGAAGAAGTATAAGTTCTTTCTCATGTGAACATAAGGGTTGGTTCTGACCCTGTATATTGAAGAAGCTAAGTTTCTTCTAGTATGCTATGTTCTTTGATGAAGAAGTACAAATTCTTTCTCATGTGAACATAAGGGCTTGGTTCTGACCCTGTATATTGAAGAAGCTAAGTTTCTTCTAGTATGCTATGTTCCTTGATGAAGAAGTACAAATTCTTTCTTCATGTGAACATAAGGGTTTTTACTGACCCTGTATATAGAAGAAGCTAAGTTTCTTCTAGTATGCTATGTTCCTTGATGAAGAAGTACAAATTCTTTCTCATGTGAACATAAGGGTTGTTACTGACCCTGTATATAGAAGAAGCTAAGTTTCTTCTAGTATGCTATGTTCCTTGATGAAGAAGTACAAATTCTTTCTCATGTGAACATAAGGTTGGTTACTGACCCTGTATATAGAAGAAGCTAAGTTTCTTCTAGTATGCTATGTTCATTGATGAAAAAGTACAAATTCTTTCTCATGTGAACATAAGGGTTGTACTGACCCTGTATATAGAAGAAGCTAAGTTTCTTCTAGTATGCTATGTTCCTTGATGAAGAAGTACAAATTCTTTCTCATGTGACATAAGGGTTGTTACTGACCCTGTATATAGAAGAAGCTAAGTTTCTTCTAGTATGCTATGTTCCTTGATGAAAAAAGTACAAATTCTTTCTCATGTGAACATAAGGGTTGGTACTGACCCTGTATATAGAAGAAGCTAAGTTTCTTCTAGTATGCTATGTTATTGATGAAGTACAAATTCTTTCTCATTTTAACTAAGGGTTGTTACTGACCCTGTATATAGAAGAAGCTAAGTTTCTTCTAGTATGCCATGTTCCTTGATGAAGAAGTACAAATTCTTTCTCATATGATCATAAGGGTTGTTACTGACCCTGTATATAGAAGAAGCTAAGTTTCTTCTAATATGCTATGTTCCTTGATGAAGTACAAATTTTTTTCTCATGTTAACATAAGGGCTGTTACTGACCCTGTATATAAAAGACGCTAAGTTTCTTCTAGTATGCCATGTTCCTTGATGAAGAAGTACAAATTCTTTCTCATATGATCATAAGGGTTGTTACTGACCCTGTATATAGAAGAAGCTAAATTTCTTCTAGTATGCCATGTTCCTTGATGAAGAAGTACAAATTCTTTCTCATATGATCATAAGGGTTGTTACTGACCCTGTATATAGAAGAAGCTAAGTTTCTTCTAATATGCTATGTTCCTTGATGAAGTACAAATTTTTTTCTCATGTTAACATAAGGGCTGTTACTGACCCTGTATATAAAAGACGCTAAGTTTCTTCTAGTATGCCATGTTCCTTGATGAAGAAGTACAAATTCTTTCTCATATGATCATAAGGGTTGTTACTGACCCTGTATATAGAAGAAGCTAAATTTCTTCTAGTATGCTATGTTCCTTGATGAAGAGGAGCAAATTATTTCTCATGTGAACATAAGGGTTGGTATTGACCCTGTATAGAGAAGAAGCTAAGTTTCTTCTAATATGCTGTGTTCCTTGATGAAGTACAAATTTTTTTCTCATGTTAACATAAGGGCTGTTACTGACCCTGTATATAGAAGAAGCTAAGTTTCTTCTAGTATGCCATGTTCCTTGATGAAGAAGTACAAATTCTTTCTCATGTGAACATAAGGGTTGGTACTGACCCTGTATATAGAAGAAGCTAAGTTTCTTCTGGTATGCTTTGTTCCTTGATGAAGTACAAATTCTTTCTCATGTGAACATAAGGGTTGGTACTGACCCTGTATATAGAAGAAGCTAAGTTTCTTCTAGTATGCTTTGTTCCTAGATGAAGTACAAATTCTTTCTCATGTTAACATAAGGGTTGTTACTGACCCTGTATATAGAAGAAGCTAAGGTTCTTCTAGTATGCTATGTTCCTTGATGAAGTACAAATTCTTTTTCATGTAAACATAAGGGTTGGTACTGACCCTGTATAAGGAAGAAGCTATGTTTCTTCTAGTATGCCATGTTCCTTGATGAAGTACAAATTCTTTCTCATGTGAACATAAGGGTTGGTACTGTCCCTGTATATAGAAGAAGCTAAGTTTCTTCTAGTATGCTTTGTTCCTAGATGAAGTACAAATTCTTTCTCATGTTAACATAAGGGTTGTTACTGACCCTGTATATAGAAGAAGCTAAGGTTCTTCTAGTATGCTATGTTCCTTGATGAAGTACAAATTCTTTTTCATGTGAACATAAGGATTGGTACTGACCCCGTATAAGGAAGAACCTATGTTTCTTCTAGTATGCCATGTTCCTTGATGAAGTACAAATTCTTTCTCTTGTTAACATAAGGGTTGTTACTGACCCTGTATATAGAAGAAGCTAAGGTTCTTCTAGTATGCTTTGTTCCTTGATGAAGTACAAATTCTTTCTCATGTGAACATAAGGTTGGTACTGACCCTGTATATAGAAGAAGCTAAGTTTCTTCTAGTATGCTTTGTTCCTTGATGAAGTACAAATTCTTTCTCATGTGAACATAAGGGTTGGTACTGACCCTGTATACAGAAGAAGCTAAGTTTCTTCTAGTATGCTTTGTTCCTTGATGAAGTACAAATTCTTTCTCTTGTTAACATAAGGGTTGTTACTGACCCTGTATATAGAAGAAGCTAAGGTTCTTCTAGTATGCTATGTTCCTTGATGAAGTACAAATTCTTTTTCATGTGAACATAAGGGTTGGTACTGACCCTGTATAAGAAGAAGCTAAGTTTCTTCTAGTATGCCATGTTCCTTGATGAAGTACAAATTCTTTCTCTTGTTAACATAAGGGTTGTTACTGACCCTGTATATAGAAGAAGCTAAGGTTCTTCTAGTATGCTTTGTTTCTTGATGAAGTACAAATTCTTTCTCATGTGAACATACGGGTTGGTACAGACCCTGTATATAGAAGAAGCTAAGTTTCTTCTAGTATGCTTTGTTCCTAGATGAAGTACAAATTCTTTCTCATGTGAACATAAGGGTTGGTACTGACCCTGTATACAGAAGAAGCTAAGTTTCTTCTAGCATGCTTTGTTCCTTGATGAAGTACAAATTCTTTCTCTTGTTAACATAAGGGTTGTTACTGACCCTGTATATAGAAGAAGCTAAGGTTCTTCTAGTATGCTTTGTTTCTTGATGAAGTACAAATTCTTTCTCATGTGAACATAAGGGTTGGTACAGACCCTGTATATAGAAGAAGCTAAGTTTCTTCTAGTATGCTTTGTTCCTAGATGAAGTACAAATTCTTTCTCATGTGAACATAAGGGTTGGTACTGACCCTGTATACAGAAGAAGCTAAGTTTCTTCTAGCATGCTTTGTTCCTTGATGAAGTACAAATTCTTTCTCTTGTTAACATAAGGGTTGTTACTGACCCTGTATATAGAAGAAGCTAAGGTTCTTCTAGTATGCTTTGTTTCTTGATGAAGTACAAATTCTTTCTCATGTGAACATAAGGGTTGGTACAGACCCTGTATATAGAAGAAGCTAAGTTTCTTCTAGTATGCTTTGTTCCTTGATGAAGTACAAATTCTTTCTCATGTGAATATAAGGGTTGGTACTAACTCTGTATATAGCAGAAGCTAAGTTTCTTCTAGTATGCTATGTTCCTTGATGAAGAAGTACAAATTCTTTCTCATAAGAACGTAAGGGTTGGTACTGACCCTGTATGTAGAAGAAGCTAAGGTTCTTCTTGTATGCTATGTTCCTTGATGAAGAAGTACAAATTCTTTCTCATAAGAACATAAGGGTTAGTACTGACCCTGTATATAGAAGAAGCTAAGTTTATTCTAGTATGCTATGTTTATTGATGAAGAAGTACAAATTCTTTCTCATGTGAACATAAGGGTTGGTACTGACCCTGTATATAGAAGAAGCTAAGTTTCTTCTAGTATGCCATGTTCCTTGATGAAGTACAAATTCTTTCTCATATGATCATAAGGGTTGTTACTGACCCTGTATATAGAAGAAGCTAAATTTCTTCTAGTATGCTATGTTCCTTGATGAAGAGGAGCAAATTATTTCTCATGTGAACATAAGGGTTGGTATTGACCCTGTATAGAGAAGAAGCTAAGTTTCTTCTAATATGCTATGTTCCTTGATGAAGTACAATTTTTTTTCTCATGTTAACATAAGGGCTGATACTGACCCTGTATATAGAAGAAGCTAAGTTTCTTCTAGTATGCCATGTTCCTTGATGAAGAAGTACAAATTCTTTCTCATATGATCATAAGGGTTGTTACTGACCCTGTATATAGAAGAAGCTAAATTTCTTCTAGTATGCTATGTTCCTTGATGAAGAGGAGCAAATTATTTCTCATGTGAACATAAGGGTTGGTATTGACCCTGTATAGAGAAGAAGCTAAGTTTCTTCTAATATGCTATGTTCCTTGATGAAGTACAAATTTTTTTCTCATGTTAACATAAGGGCTGTTACTGACCCTGTATATAGAAGAAGCTAAGTTTCTTCTAGTATGCCATGTTCCTTGATGAAGAAGTACAAATTCTTTCTCATGTGAACATAAGGGTTGGTACTGACCCTGTATATAGAAGAAGCTAAGTTTCTTCTGGTATGCTTTGTTCCTTGATGAAGTACAAATTCTTTCTCATGTGAACATAAGGGTTGGTACTGACCCTGTATATAGAAGAAGCTAAGTTTCTTCTAGTATGCTTTGTTCCTAGATGAAGTACAAATTCTTTCTCATGTTAACATAAGGGTTGTTACTGACCCTGTATATAGAAGAAGCTAAGGTTCTTCTAGTATTCTATGTTCCTTGATGAAGTACAAATTCTTTTTCATGTAAACATAAGGGTTGGTACTGACCCTGTATAAGGAAGAAGCTATGTTTCTTCTAGTATGCCATGTTCCTTGATGAAGTACAAATTCTTTCTCGTGTGAACATAAGGGTTGGTACTGTCCCTGTATATAGAAAAAGCTAAGTTTCTTCTAGTATGCTTTGTTCCTAGATGAAGTTCAAATTCTTTCTCATGTTAACATAAGGGTTGTTACTGACCCTGTATATAGAAGAAGCTAAGGTTCTTCTAGTATGCTATGTTCCTTGATGAAGTACAAATTCTTTTTCATGTGAACATAAGGATTGGTACTGACCCCGTATAAGGAAGAACCTATGTTTCTTCTAGTATGCCATGTTCCTTGATGAAGTACAAATTCTTTCTCTTGTTAACATAAGGGTTGTTACTGACCCTGTATATAGAAGAAGCTAAGGTTCTTCTAGTATGCTTTGTTTCTTGATGAAGTACAAATTCTTTCTCATGTGAACATACAGGTTGGTACAGACCCTGTATATAGAAGAAGCTAAGTTTCTTCTAGTATGCTTTGTTCCTAGATGAAGTACAAATTCTTTCTCATGTGAACATAAGGGTTGGTACTGACCCTGTATACAGAAGAAGCTAAGTTTCTTCTAGCATGCTTTGTTCCTTGATGAAGTACAAATTCTTTCTCTTGTTAACATAAGGGTTGTTACTGACCCTGTATATAGAAGAAGCTAAGGTTCTTTTAGTATGCTATGTTCCTTGATGAAGTACAAATTCTTTTTCATGTAAACATAAGGGTTGGTACTGACCCTGTATAAGGAAGAAGCTATGTTTCTTCTTGTATGCCATGTTCCTTGATGAAGTACAAATTCTTTCTCTTGTTAACATAAGGGTTGTTACTGACCCTGTATATAGAAGAAGCTAAGGTTCTTCTAGTATGCTTTGTTTCTTGATGAAGTACAAATTCTTTCTCATGTGAACATACGGGTTGGTACAGACCCTGTATATAGAAGAAGCTAAGTTTCTTCTAGTATGCTTTGTTCCTAGATGAAGTACAAATTCTTTCTCATGTGAACATAAGGGTTGGTACTGACCCTGTATGTAGAAGAAGCTAAGTTTCTTCTAGCATGCTTTGTTCCTTGATGAAGTACAAATTCTTTCTCATGTGAACATAAGGGTTGGTACTGACCCTGTATAAAGAAGAAGCTAAGTTTCTTCTAGCATGCTTTGTTCCTTGATGAAGTACAAATTCTTTCTCTTGTTAACATAAGGGCTGTTACTGACCCTGTATATAGAAGAAGCTAAGTTTCTGCTAGTATGCTTTGTTCCTTGATGAAGTACAAATTCTTTCTCATGTGAATATAAGGGTTGGTACTAACTCTGTATATAGCAGAAGCTAAGTTTCTTCTAGTATGCTATGTTCCTTGATGAAGAAGTACAAATTCTTTCTCATAAGAACGTAAGGGTTGGTACTGACCCTGTATGTAGAAGAAGCTAAGGTTCTTCTTTTATGCTATGTTCCTTGATGAAGAAGTACAAATTCTTTCTCATAAGAACATAAGGGTTGGTACTGACCCTGTATATAGAAGAAGCTAAGTTTATTCTAGTATGCTATGTTTATTGATGAAGAAGTACAAATTCTTTCTCATGTGAACATAAGGGTTGGTACTGACCCTGTATATAGAAAAAGCTAAGTTTCTTCTAGTATGCTATGTTCTTTGAGAAGATTGTAGCTCTTCATCAAGGAACATAGCCTACCAGAAGAACCTTGGCGTCATTTATCTTCTTTTTTTTTCCTCTTTTTCTTCTTTGTCTGCATCTTTTCTCACTTTTATGTGGGGTAGATGTTTTTGACCCCACATAAAAGTGGGAGAAGATGCAGACAAAGAAGAAGAAAAACATGTATTTGACCAGCTTTCTCCAATTACCTCTGTCCCACACTTCATCACCGGTTAATCCCTTTGATCGAAGGTCCTCCTTGATAGAGTCCATCCACCTTCGCTTTGGTCTCCCTCTCCTCGTTCCCTGTACCTCCATTTCCATCACCCTCCTCCCAATATACTGTTCATCTCTTCTTATGATATGACCATACCACCTCAGTCTACTTTCTTTGATCTTATCTGATAATTTTCTAACTCCTGTGGTACCTCTAATTACTTCATTCCGTATCTTATCTCTTCTTGTTCTCCCACACATCCATTTGACTTTTTGAGGGATGGAAAAAAATTTAGCCCCCTTGCTCCTATCAAAAATGTGGGCATAACTTTTTAGAGCCCGGAATTAAAAAAATGGCTGCCGTCGCCAGTTCAAAAAAATTAACTTTTTCCTGGTTTGGCTTAGAGTGCTGTACAAAATACGTTTTATAGGGTTTTTTTTTTTTTTTGGCTTGGGGAACTCATTTCTGATGTTATTTTATTGATTTGACCTGTTTTTCCTATTCAAATTCACCCCGCTAAGAGAGTTTTGTTTCAGGTCAATCTTTCTAGACAATTTTAACAATAATTTTCTTGGGTATATTTAATCAATAAGAACAAATGCCTTAAAAAAACATTCACAAATAGATGGAAGA
>NC_090751.1:82682515-82710015 GCF_036898095.1 Palaemon carinicauda
TAATGATTAATGGCCAAACAGCGAGCTGGAATAATGATTAATGGCCAAACAGCGAGCTGGAATAACAATTGATAGCCAATATGCGATCTGGAATAGTAATTAATAGCCAATCTGCGAGCTGGAATAGTGTTTAATAGCCAATCTGCGAGCTAGAATATCGATTAATATCCAATCTGCGAGCTGGAATAGTGTTTAATAGCCAATCAGCGAGATAGAATATCGATTAATAGCCAATCTACGAGCTGGAATACTGATTAAGAGCCATACAACTAGCTGGAATAACGATTAATAGCCAATCTGCGAGTTGGAATAGTGATAACTAGCCAATCAGCAAGCTAGAATAGTTAGTAGTAGCCAATCTGCGAGCAGAAATAGTGATTAATAGCTGATCAGCGAGCTGGAATAATGATTAATAGCCAATCAGCGAGCTGGTATAGTGATTAATACTCAATCAGCGAGCTGATATGGTGATTAATAGCCAGTCATTGAACTAGAATAACGAGTAATAGCCAATCTACGAGCTGATATGGTGATTAATAGCCAGCCATTGAACTAGAATAACGAGTAATAGCCAATCTGCGAGCTGAAATAGTGATAATTAGCCAATCAGCGAGCTGGAATAGTGATTGATAGCCAATCTGGGAGATAGAATAGTGATTGATAGCTAATCAGCGAGCTGGTACAGAGATTAATAGCCACCCAGCGAGCTAGAATAACGATTAATAGCCAACCAGCGAGTTGGAATAGTGATTAATAGCCAACCAGTGAGCTGGAATAACGATTAATAGCCAGTCAACAAGATGGAATAGGGATTAGTGGCCAATCAGCACACTGAAATAGTGATTAATAGCTAATCTGTGAGCTGGCATAGTGATTGATAGCCAATCAGTGAACTAGAATAATGATTAATAGCCAATTTGCAAGCTGGAATAGGGATTAATAGCTAATCAGCGAGCTGGAATAGTGATTAATAGCCAAGACAGCATGCTGGAATAGCAATTAATAACTAATCAGCGAGCCGGGATAGTGATTAAACGGCCAATCAGCTAGCTGGAATAACGAATACTAGCCAATCTACGAGCTGGAATAGTGATTAATAGCCAATCAGCGTGCTGTTATAGCAATCAATACTAGTCAACAAACTGGAATAGCGATTAATAGCCAATGAGCGAGCTAGAATAATGATTAAGAGCCAATCAGTGAGCTGGAATAACGGTTAATAGCCAATCTGCGAGCTGGAATAGTAATCAATAGCCAACTAGCGAGCAGGAATAGTGATTCGTAGCCATTCAGCGAGCTGGAATAACGAATAATAGCCAATCTGCGAGCTAGAATAGTGATTAATAGCCAATCAGCGAGCTGAAATAGTGATTAATAGCCAGTCAGTGAGCTGAAATAGCGATTAATATCCAATATAAGAACTGGAATAGTTATTAATAGCCAATTAATTAGGTGGAATAGTGATTAATAGCGATTAATATCCAATATGCGAACTGGAATAGTGATTAATAGCCAATCAGCTAGCTGGAATAGTGATTAATAGCCAGTCAGTGACATAGCGATTAATATCCAATATAAGAACTGGAATAGTGATTAATAGCCAATTAATTAGGTGGAATAGTGATTAATAGCGATTAATATCCAATATGCGAACTGGAATAGTGATCAATACCCAATTAGCGAGCTGGAATAGCGACTGATAACAAATCGCCAATTATGGAAGAAAAGCAAACCTTAAACATAAAATGAATACACAGAAGTAACACGTCTCTTGGGCTTAGCTGTTATTTAAAACGGAAATACATTATTGTAGGATTTCACGAAATAAGGATTTATGTGGCATCTCCATGATACAGTATGTAGTTTCCCAGTGTGACAATAAGAACTTTTACAAAATGCAATTGTAAAATCCCCTAGGTGAAATATTATCATGTTGGTAATAAGCTACTTCAGGTTCAGGTTCAGGTTCTGGGGTGAGGCATAGCCTTTACAACGGCGCCTCTGTGTCTTTTAGTTTTGTGTGTTCCTTATTTTCACTAGTTTTTCTCTTTTCATCCACATTTGTTGTAGTATATTTTTCTTATTTTCAATATTCTCTTCACAAAAAAGGAATTTTCCAACTGTTTGTGCACTGTCTTCTTCGTATGGTTGTTGAAGCTCGATTGCTTTTATTCTTATATCACTAAACTGTGGACAATATAATATAAAGTGGTTAGCATTTTCTTCTACATCACAGAATACACAGTTTATATTTCCATCTTGGTGTCTGTTTCTTATATTCAAGCCCAATGAGTTTGTCCTTGCTCTAAATAATAAAATTGACGAAAATGTATTGTCATACACTTCCTCCTCCTTGATTTCACTTTTCCAGTTTTTATACAAAATTAAACTCTCCTTACACTCCATTTCACTCTTCCATTTGCTTGTGTCCCATTCTCTTGTTCTCTTCTTTATGTCCTCTTTCGTACATCTCTTGACTTCTCTCATCGCCATCCCACATTCTTCAGCATACTTCTTCACATGCATCCACCACTTCCTCTCTTTTTCTTCCATATCATTGACTATTGCTGTAAGTAGGTCCTTTTCTCCCTTAAAAATGCTATTAAGGTACCTCAGCTTACCATCCATTACCCTTGTTTTCATAGCTGATGCTCCTACATCCCCTCTCAAGGCTACAATTGCTGTATTCTTTACAGCCCCTAACATCCTTCTATACACTCCATTCTCTATTCTCTGCAACTTTTCTATTTCCGTTTCTGTTAAGTTAATCACATTTGTTCCATATAATATAGAGGGTAGTGCTACACTTTTCCAGTATGTTTTTCCTATCAGTATCTTATTACAGCTTTTTTCTATGATCGAATATGTAAGATTGGCTAGCTTTTGCGCCTTAACTATCATTTCACTTTTCTGTGTTTTGAACATATTCCTACCATCATCTACCTTGATACCTAGGTATTTAATATTGCTTACTACTCTTATTCCCTCTATATTATCTGGTTTCTCCTTCATATTATATATAAGTACGCTACTTTTGTCTCTATTTATGTCTAAACCACACTGCTTTCCTATATCTATCACTTTCCTTATGTTTAATTCAGCATCCTCTATATTCTCAGCAAGCACTAGGACATCATCAGCAAAAAATAATACTACTAGCTTTATAATATCATTTTTAAAACCATTACCTTCCCTTTCTACTTGTTTTATAATCTGATAAGTAATTAATTTGAATAATGTTGTAGAGGCAGTACAGCCTTGTTTTATTCCACTACTTACGCTCAATTTTTGTTCTACTCTTTCCCCTATGTCTAACGTAGTCGAGTCTCCCACATACACTACAGCTATAGAGTTAATTATACTAGTATGTACTTTGTATTGCTTTAATGTTTCTATCAGTGCTTCCCTTTTTATGGAATCGAAAGCTTTTTTGAAATCTAAAGAGGCCACTATGAGTTTTTTCTTATTTTTGAAAGTTTCTTCGACCATGTATTGTAAGATGAATATATTATCCTCAATCCTTCCTCCTACTTTAAAGTATTAAAAGCAACCCCACCATTCAAACTAATATTATAAATAAATATAATTCTATCCTATTTCACTGAATAACTTGGAGAACTTTCCTTGCAACCCCCCCCCCCCCAAGATATAGAAAATTCATTGGCCCCCGTAGTATTCTGACCATCCTCTATTCCTAACCTTAGGATAAAAAGCCCTTGAAGTAAACCCCCATGGCCCAGCCCCATGGGAGACAAAAAATGTGAAAATCATATAGAGCACGAAAATACAGTAATACCATAAACTCCCGTGGATTTTAAATTACAACTGTCAGAGACCTTATTCAAAAAATACCCAACCGAACCTCCAGTCACAGTCACAAGTAATTCCTATCACACTGTCGAATCATAAAATGTCTTCATAGCACAAAATCTTTCTATGTGCCAGACTTCCCCCATAGCTCCTCTTCATAGAGATTTATGTAGCCGACTGTACCTGTTCAACACAACCAGAGATAACGTAATCACCTGTTACTAAGAACCAGCTGTTGTGTGACATCAATTATATATTCTGCTGCGTCGTTAGAGAAGTATATACTGGTTATCTCTGCTCCTCGCGACTTCCTACTTTTCTGTAATGTGATCCATTTCTAGTTATTAAAATCATGTGTAAATGAAAGTGAGTCTTAGGCCTATTTCTTTTACTTTTTATGCCTAAAAGGTTCCTTGACGTGTTAGGCATAGCATGGTCGAATGAATACAGCTATTAGATGTAAAACAATTAATTAATGGCAGATGTTGTAAACAAATTCTCACATTTAATGTCACCTTTTTAATAACTATCAGATTAAGAGATTATAAGTGATTCACACATGGAGATGACGTGACGAAAAAGCAATGAAAAAATTATTAAATGAGAGAGAGAGAGAGAGAGAGAGAGAGAGAGAGAGAGAGAGAGAGAGAGAGAGAGAGAGAGAGAGAGAGAGAGAGAGGAAATAATAGTGAATTAATGTGACTACTTTGACCTTTTTAAAGCTCACAAGAACCAGAAATTGTTTCAGATTAAATAAAAGAATTCTTGCAGCGAATGTTTTTGTTGAACTTACTGATGCTGACAAGGATCTGTCTTCATAGTTTATATATGACAGATCTATTTTACCGTTGTTACTAATCTTGAGATATTTTATATTCTTTATCAATACTTCTCTTGTAGTTTATTTATTTTCTTATTTCCTTTCCTCACTAGGCTATTTTGCCCTGTTGGACCCCTTGACTTTATAAAATCTTGCTTTTCCAACTAGGGTTGTGCTTAGCTAATAATAATAATAATAATAATAATAATAACTAGCAGCTGCAACTCGGGACGGATTTTGTTAATGAGATCAGCATTGTCCCTCATTGATGTCGCTCACTATCACGCGGTTTACTGTAATGGTGCTACATTTAACATCATATTTAAGAAGACTATATGATAGCTGTGTCTTTTCAATTGTAGATATTACCATGACATTTGACAGGAACGGAGAAACTATGTTTCACATCAATCCCTGAAATTTTCATTTGGATATGTGAATTATTCTAGGAACAATCTACTCCACCGCCAAAACTAACCATTCAACCCATACTGAATTAAATGTTTGCTGTGGCTATTCTATGGCAGACATCAACATGAAAAACGGTAAGGAGACAGCAAATATTCATCCCATTAATTCCTGAAAATTTCATTTAGATATGTGAAGTATTCTACGAGTAATTTACGGCGCCGCCGAGAATCGGCTTCCCGTAGATATCGAAAAATGGCTACTGTGACTTTTTATGGCAAGTATCGATAGAATTATGGGTATGATTGTAGTTCACATAACACCCATCAAACCCTGTGAAAATCATTTGGATATCTGTAAAAATCTAGGAGTAGTTTGCGGCTCCTCACTGAAATTTTAGCTAAAAATTGTCACTTACGAATAAAAGTGACAGTCAGAGCAGGTATGAACTTGAAAATTGGCAGAAACAAAGCTTATCTATATATATATATATATATATATATATATATATATATATATATATATATATATATATATATATATATGTGTGTATATATATATATATGTGTGTATATATATATATATATATATATATATATATATATATATATATATGTATATATATATAATCCCTAAAAATTTCATTTGAATATAATTTATTTATCAGCTGCTCTCTTCCTCCCGCTCCCCAACGGCGGTAATAATAAAAGGGAATGACTGGGCTATGGCTTGTGTGTCTCGTTCACTTAATATATTTTGGCATTTCATATAAGGTCACTCACTCCCTTCGCGACAATAATAATAATAATAATAATAATAATAATAATAATAATAATAATAATAATAATAATAATAATAGCCTTAAAAACTGCGAGAAATTTGCCATGTAAGATTCTACAATTCTAAAAACACCCTCCTATTCTTCTGAAATTATGTAGGCCAGAGTTTTTAAAGTTATCATATACATAAAAGAGTTCTACCTTAATTTTAGGATCGTAGCCATCGTAAAATCTAAGAGTCAGTCTCTATGTGGGGTAGAAATTTATTTTCATTGCTCAGAGATTGTATATGGATTTCATTCAACAACAACAACAAAATTATTATTATTATTATTATTATTATTATTATTATTATTATTATTATTATTATTATTATTATTACTCCCTTGGCTTAAATCGAAACTTTTGTGAAGTGTATCTATTCATCCCTGTCTGTTTGTTAGTTCAGTTATTTGTTCGTGAGCAACTTTCCACAAAAACTACCGTACCGGTTTTGACCAAACTTGTTAGTCATGTTAGGTATGATACAAGGGTGAACCTGTAACATGCTGGATAAAGTACATCAAAATACAAGTACGCAGCAGTACTTTAAAAACAATCGCAAGGGCAAATATTTTGTTAAGTTTATTTTTTGTTCGTGAACATCACGCAAAACTACGGAACCAATTTCAACAAAACTTGGAGGACCTGTGGGTTATGACCCAAGGACAAATTTATTAGATTTTGAAGATAATACATTCAAGTACAATTACGCTGTGGAGTTAAAGAGCATAATAAGACTGCTTGGCGCGGCGAAGGTATGTTCTCTACTGAGTGCCCATTTAGTTCTTTTTGTGGCAAAATGAATGTTGTGGTATTCTAGATTGTAATCTTGTAATAACTGACTATCACCAAGCTTTGGGATGGTAGCCTACGCTGTAGGAGGCTTGTAACCGCATTCAATAATAATAATAATAATAATAATAATAATAATAATAATAATAATAATAATAATAAGAAGAAGAAGAAGAAGAATAATAATACTTTTTCTAAGTAACGATTCCTATAGGATTTTTTTTTTTTAATTTTTCTTCGCAGAAAATATTGAAAATAGTCTTGACATTGTAATAAAAATGTCAATGGTCTTTGATTTCCATAATTATGAGCTGAAAGATTAATTGAACTTCCGCATTTTCAACTTTACCAGACTGACGTTCCCAGAGGCTTCATGGCCCAACATGAAGTTAACCTTGAGTTATTGTACTACCGTCGAGTAATGGCAGCGAGGTATTGTTGTCATACTAATAATCTTATTACTCGGATTATACCTGTATTTCTCTACCCGGATGCTGTTTATTATTATTATTATTATTATTATTATTATTATTATTATTATTATTATTATTATTATTATTGCTTGCTAAGCTACAACCCAATTTGGAAAGCAGGATACTATAAGCCCAGTGGCCCCAACGGGAAACAATAGCCCACTGAGGAAAGGAAACGAGGAAAAATAAAATATTTTAAGAACAGTAACAACATTGAAATAAATATTTCCTATGTAAACTATAAAAGCTTTAACAAAACAAGAGGAAGAGAAATGAGATAGAATAGTGCGCCCGAGTGTACTCTTAAGCAAGAGAACTCTAACCCAAAAGGCTATGAATGCGATTTCAAGTGTTTTTAGATGGAAATGACAGTGATTGAATAATCTGGTTGTGGTACCCCGTTAGAAAGGAGCCTGCTTAACAATCTGCTACACAAGTTCTAGACCCACTCAAGCTCGATAGATTCTTGTAGTTTCTGCAACCTCACCATCCTTGTAAGATAAGGATGAGGGATGCAAGGGAGCCTATAGGTCCACCTGGCAAGTCATCAGTAGCAATTGCCTGGCTCTCCCTGGTCCTACCTTGGATGAAGACGGGGCTTGGACGCTGATCATATATATATATATGGTCAGTCTCAAGGACATTGTCCTGTCCCTTGCCTCTGCCATTCATGAGCGTCCTTAAAACCTTTAACTGGTAACATAGAAGGGATTTCTAATCAAAATTTATAAGGATGACTAATCATCTTCGTGGTCAGCCACAGTAATTGGTTTCTTAATTAAAACAACAACATAACACTCTTAGTTTCACTTTCTTTGCTCAAGGGGTTAGCTACTGCAATATAATTGTTCAGTGGCTACTTTCCTCTTGGTAAGGGTAAAAGAGACTCTTAATCTACACTTTTAAAAATTTGCCGTAATAAAAAAAAAGAAAAAAAAACGGTGAAAATCCTGGAATAGATGTTGCCAGGTATTTACCGTTTTGAAAACAGATATATTGACGCAAAGGAGTGATATTACAGTCACCAGCCCGTATAAGATAATAACGAAATAGGGTAAAATTACGGTCGCCTTTATTTTACTGAAGTACGGTTGAGAGCAGGGTATTTTCGGAGGATTTCCGGTTGAATATACGGGTTCTTCAACAGGGAATGGTAAGCAGTTCCTCTAGGAGAAGGACACTCCAAAATCAAACCATTTTTCTCTAGTCTTGGGTAGTGCCATAGCCTCTATACCATGGTCTTCCACTGTCTTGAGGGCATAGTTCTCTTGCTTGAGGGTATACTCGGGTACACTATTCTATCTTATTTCTCTGCCTCTTGTTTTTTTCCTTAAGTTTTTATAGTTTATATATGATATATCTATTCCAATGTTGTTACTGTTTTTAAGATATTAGATTTTAATTGTTAATTACTGCTCTTGTTTGTTTATCTAATTATTTCCTTTCCTCGCTGAGCTATTTTCCCTCTTGGATCCCCGAGGCTTATAGAATCCTGCTTTTCCAAGTAGGGATGTAGCTCAGCAAGTGCTACTACTAATAATGAGAGAAAACCACAGAAAAATGTCTCTAAATAAAGAAGCTAAAGTGCTTTATGGATAATAATTTCGCAACAGCAAATTACAATTTACTACGAAGTTTAGAGTGTACATTCTCTTCCTACAAAGGTTTCATCATTTAATTCTTTACAATCTATAACCCTTTGCAATGTGTCTTATTACTTCAACAAGATTACAACGTCGATTAAAAAATATAGAAAATGTATAACATTTGGTGAGCGTTCAGTCATTGATTTTTCCTTAGTGAAGCCAATCACTCTTCTGTACAAATTAATTATTTGTCGAAGACTGTCGTTATGTACAATAGTATGCAAGGGAATAGAGGATTTATCTGCAGCCCATCTTAATAAACTGCTGTGAACTTAATTGTCTTTCCCCATTATGGTAAAACACACACACACACACACACACACACACACACACACACACACACACACACATATGTATGTATATATATATATATATATATATATATATATATATATATATATATATATATATATATATATATATATATATAATATATATATATATATATATGCGCATATATATATATATATATATATATATATATATATATATATATATATACGTGCATATATATATATATATATATATATATATATATATATACATATATATATATACGTATATATATATATATATATATATATATATATATATATATATATATATATATATATATATATATATAGTATATATAATTTATATATGAATATATATTGCATTATGCATAAAGTATACTTTTAAACACATAAGTGCCCATAGTTCTGTCAATTCACTATTTTACCTTTTCAAGTATCGCAACCTTTTCTATTTTTGTTATCGTTACATTTCCTCTTAGAGAGAACAGAAATTTACACACAGACGTTTGCCATCTCATTTACTATTGAGAGATGACGGAAGAATTATTGAAGTATGCGCCCAAAACAGATGACAATAGTAAGATTGATTACACTTTTCATCATCGATATATGTTGTCCTTCAATAACATAACGTTTGATGTCATACTAACGTCTGTTGCTTAAATAGAATGATTACGGCAATGACTTACTCCTCGTTTTCCTACAATTATTTTTATATGCATTACGTAACATCCTCCTCCAAGTACATTATATTTCTGTTTACTCGTCACTTTAGCTCTCCTAATCTATAGCAGGGTGAAATAGTAGCCTGCTTGGCAATTAATACTAGCTAGATCTTCTCTGATCTGATGTAAGACTGGCTTATTTTACCGTAAAACCTTGGCGCTAGAATCGCAAATGCAACTGACGGCATAGCCCAGATAATAGCGTCGAACTGTGCAACTTTGAACTTCAAGAGATGCCCCGAAGGTGTGTTCGCTTCCCTTGGAAGAATTCTCTGCGTCACAATGAGCTTTTGTGCTTCACATTTCTTTTGCGATTATATTAAGATAACAAAGTCTTTTCTAATCACTCGAGAGATTATCTAAAACACAGGAATTTTGCAGCACTTAAATCTGTGTGAGAAAATTATTCCGATCAAAACCACAGACATGATGCAACACACTTCACCGAATTGCAACTTTCGTTTTCAGCGAAGCACTCTCGCAATGTCTAGTTGCATTGCGAGCAGAGAAATTTCCCGAAATCGAAGTCTATACGATTTACTCACCAGTCAAAGCGAGCAGGAAGACGTCGAGAATGAGATGGAAGCGTTGATGTCACCACGGAAACAGAGATCGCACAGCTCATTCCACTCGCGGTCTATCGAAGACTGTCACTAAAGAAGAGGACGAAGTCTACTGTAAACCTCTAAGGTGAGACGCGTGGCAGTGTGCGTCCTGCAGGATGGCGCTCCTACCACCAACCAGGGCTCCCAAGGTAATCTGTAACTGACTTGGATCTTACAGGAGTTTTCTTGATATATTTCGATCCCGTGACATACTGTAGATATTTCTAAAGTCGAAAGAAATTAAATCTTGGATATTTAACTCCGCCAACGAAGTTGGGGGGAGGTTATGTTTTCTCCCCTGTTTGTCTGTTTGTTCGCTTGTTTATTTGTGAACAACTTCCTGGCTACAATTTCCCTCATAGAGTAGTGAGAATTAATTATTATGCCGAGACGTGGAAGTGATTCTATTTTGAAAGTCCAAGGTCAAAGGTCAAGGTTAAGGTCGAACAAAAGGTCGACCGAATTAACCTTAACCTTAACCCCAAGTTTGCACCAGGTTGTAACACAGACTTCAAATACACCTACGGTCTAAATTGATTTTGGGAAAGGCAAGTTGGTTTCGAGAAATAAGCTACAGTGGCGGAAGTCTACACTCAGTGTTTTTCTAGGAAATATAGGAGTGCCGATGTCTTTACTGATTTGTTTTATGGCTTATCGCTGAGCTTTTCATAACCAGAGTTAAAGCAGTACCGGGAGATCTTTACATTTTGATATGTTACTGATTATTTATTTGGTAAACTACAAATGATGATCAGATAGTTATTTTAATACTTATATTTTACGGTTTTGAGAATAATCCAACATTTTGACATTTGAGTAAACTAACATATCTTGAAATTATATATAAAAAAGAAGCATTTACAGTATTTGGAATCTCTTAACTCTTCATAATTTAATTTTCGTCAAATTTTCAGTAGCGAGACCATGAGACTTACCACAACTCTAATTTGGAAAACTGCATACTATAAGCCAAAGGGCTCCAACAGGGAAGAATGCCTAATGAGGAGTCGAAATAAGAAAATAGATAAACTATATAAGAGAAGTAATGAACAATTAAAATATCATGTTTTAAGATCAGTAACAAAGTAGAAATAGATCTATCATATTTGAACTATGAAGAGAGATGTCAATCTGTTTAACATAAAAACTCTGACTGCAATTTCAACTTTTGAAGTTCCACCGATTCAACCACCTGATTAAGAACATCATTCCAGAATCTGGTCACAGCTGGAATTGTCTTGAATTGTTTTCCAATCATTAGGGAGGCGGAGGAAGGAATTAACTTATAAAGAAAAAAGTTAGTTTCTGGTTTACTTGTAAGCAGGTCAACCAATATTTTTTTTCTTGTGGCAATAAACTGTTTGCTACACTTAAAAAACCGTAATTTTAATCAGAAATTCTCCATGAAAATATACTGTTCTCAGCCGTATTTCAGTAAAATATAGGCGACCGTAATTTTACCCAATTTTGTTATTATCCTTTACAGGTTGGTGACCGTAATATTACTCCTTAACGTCAATATATCCGTTTTTAAAATCGCAAATGTCTGGCAATATTTATTCTAGGACTTTTACTGTTTTTACAGCACATTTTTTAAGTGGTATACTGACTATGGTGATGTTAGCTGATCTTCTCTAGATAACTGCAAAAGTGAGACTCTCTACTAAACAAGAACAGATTTATAAATAGCTGTGACCATTCTACATTATTATTGTTATAGTAACCACAAGATAATTAATATTTCTTTTGAGTGAACATGAAGAAAATTACAACTTCCAAAATTTTAATTTTTCAAAGTCGAAATGTTGGGGAAGTTCGGAGAATACCTTTACCTAGAAATAGATTATAGTCATATCCAGACATTTCTAGGTAGTAGGTTGGCCAGGGCACCAGCTTTCCGTTGAGATAGTACCCCTAGAGAGTTATTGGGCTCTTTAAGTTACTAGATAGTAGTACATTGGATCCTTCTCTCTGGTTACGGCTTATTTTTCCTTTGCCTACAAATACACCAAAAAGTCTGGCCTATTCTTTCTACATTCTCCTGTCCTCATACACCTGACAACACTGAGATTACAAAACAATTTTTTACGCCCAAGGGGTTAACTTCTGCACTTTAATTGTTCAGTGGCTACTTTCCTCTTGATTAGGGTTGAAGAGACTCTTTAGCTACGGTAAGCAGATTTTCTTGGAGAAGGACACTCCAAAGTTAAACCATTGTTCTCTGGTCTTGTAGTGCCATAGCCTCTGTACCATGGTCTTCCATTGCCTTGTGGTAGAGTTCTCTTGCTTGAGGGTACAATCGAGCCCACTGCTCTATCTTGTTTCTCTTCCTCTTGTTTTTTTTTTTCTTTTAAGTTTTTATAATCTACATATGAGAGATTTATCTTAATGTTTTTGCTGTTCTTGAAATATTTCATTTCGATTGTTGGTTGCTTCTCTTGTAATTTATTCATTTACTTTCCTCACTGAGCTATTTTTTCCCTGTTGCAGCTCTTGGGATTACAGCATCCTGCTTTTCCAACTAGGGTTGTAGCTTAACAAGTAATGATAATGATAATGATTAATGTTAAATGAATTAATTTTCTATGGAGAGATGAAAATCATTTTATGAAACTGTTACACTTGAATTCAGTTACAGTGAATGTGATTGCAGATTGCTTAAATTTTAACTAAAAATCTAATTCATCAACAGGGGCATAGCATACTATAATTGTCGTACTTCCATGACTATACTCAATTTTTTTAATGGGGTGCATATGCACTGACTCGCAAAGGTGTCCTTTTAGCTCGGAAAAGTTTCCTGCTATCTGATTGGTTAGAATTATCTTGCCCAACCAATCAGCGATCAGGAAACTTCTCCGAGCTAAATGGGCACCCCTGCGAGTCTGTGCAAATCTGCCTCACTTAAAAGAATTGACTATAGATTATTTTTAGTCTTGCGTATATAATTCTTTCATCCACAGGTTCCCATTCCTCTTATGCTTTGCTATCTTGTTATTATTATTGTCCCTTCTTCAGCAGAAGTGGATTTCCTGGAGGGCGCTATGCCATGCATGGTGTGGGGCCTGGACATGTTTCGCAATTTTCTCCAACATTTTTCAGTCGTCTTCATATTCTTTTTGGTTATTGTTATCGTTAAATTTATCTTTAAACATGAAGAAAGCTTTTCATTATTTAAATTCTTAATTTCTGGAGATACTGAGCAAAATCCCGGACCTGCGCGGCCCAAACGCTTGTTTGCTCGAAAGCAATCCTCAAATTCCTACTCCTTGACATTGAGTGCCACCCTACAATGTAGCAACCACTTTCCTCCCTCTAAGGCTTTATTTTTCGAATTCAGCCAGTCTTGTTTCAGTGAGTGCACACACATCCTGGCCATATTTAACAAAAACTGCCACAAGCTGTTCTAATTTGCCATCCTGGTTCAATTTCGGATAATCCCATTTACAATGTTAAGCTTATTTGGGATTTATAAACTTATTCTTATTTACTAGCCCTGAGATTCTTCGTACCCTTCTCCCACTTAAGGGCTGCACAGGGCTCCTAAGGGCCATTTCTACCCTCTGCCTATCCATTAAAGTTCCATAAGCAGATGTCTTGAACTTTTACATTAGATTCGTTGCTAGCGATTCGCAACAACCTCCTTGTTGATCGACTCCCAAGAAGGTGGAGCTTCCTCAGTAAGGAGATTACAAGGGTTCTATTCTCACATCTACCCACACTAGTTTATCCCTGATCAGCTGAGACCGTTCCCTTAGTGTGGCCACTGTTGCTCAAGCAGTTTTTTGAAGCCACGACAGAGAGTTGACTGTTTAGTGATGATCAGAAGTACAAAGCCATCTAAAAGAATGCGGCTGCTTCATATTTGAGATCGTACATCTCCTAGCTAGTACAGTGGTAACGTGTTCGCGTAGCATTCTCATGGCAACAGATCGATCTCAGCCCGAAACCGTAAATTTAAGCTGTTTACTAGAGAGGCCACTATTGTAGCTGGGCACCACAGTGGGGGGTTGGGCTTTCCCGTCTGACGTTCTGGTGAGTATCTATTCTGGTGAAACTGGAACTGAAACCAGACACCTTAAATACACCCCCAAATATTGACAGTTTGAAAAGGATCCTTTCTATGGGGAAAAATCGATAAAATTAGAACGGTTTAGAAAAAAAAATCCAAAATTCGAAAGGATTTCGGTAGTCTGACTTTTGTATATATTAAGTGCGAGAAAGTAAATTTATTGCCTAAGGACTTTTATCTTATTTCTTCACTTTTTCTCTAAAATTAAAATTTGAAAAACTTAAGATATCTTAAGCTTGTATTGTTTGTTTCTGTGTTTTATACTCGATGAAATAGAATTGTAAACAATTCGATTTGATAGTGGCCATTATCACACTACATAATGTGAATGGCTAATGTAAATTATATAGGCTACAGCTAATGTAAATGATAATTTAGCAATATCATTGTGATAACTAACATGAAAGTATGTGTCTATATGAGATATATGTTTGTATAAAAGTTAACGATGTACCACTGTAAATTTTCTTAATAAAAAAAGATGACATTGTATGTCCTTTTAACAGATGCTAAGCATTTGTGTTGTCTATTTTCCTCATATTTATTACATCCGCCAAGGAGGTTATGTTTATAAGTCTATTTATTTATTTATTTATTTGTCTGTATGTCTGTGGACAGGATTTGACTGGACAGGATTTGTCTCTGTGTGTGGACAGGATTTGTCTCTGTGTGTGGACAGGATTTGTCTCTGTGTGTGGACAGGATTTGTCTGTGTCTGTGGACAGGATTTGACTCTGTCTGAACAGGATTTGTCTCTGTGCGTGGACAGGATTTGTCTGTGTGTGTGTGTGTGTGTGTGTGTGTGTGTAGACAGGATTTGTCTCTGTGTGTGGATAGGATTTGTCTCTTGTGTGTGGATAGGATTTGTCTGTGTGTAGACAGGATTTATCTCTGTGTGTAGACAGGATTTATCTCTGTGTGTGGACAGGATTTGTCTGTCTGTGGACAGGATTTGTCTGTGTCTGTGGACAGGATTTGTCTGTGTCTGTGGACAGGATTTGTCTGTGTCTGGACAGGATTTGACTGTGTCTGTGGACAGGATTTGTCTCTGTGTGTGATAGGATTTGTCTGTGTGAGTAGACAGGATTTGTCTCTGTGTGTGGATAGAATTTATCTGTGTGTCCGTGGACAGGATTTGTCAGTGTGTCTGTGGACAGGATTGTGGATAGAATTTATCTGTGTGTCCGTGGACAGGATTTGTCAGTGTGTCTGTGGACAGGATTTGTCTGTGTCTGTGGACAGGATTTGTCTGTGTCTGTGGACAGGATTTGTCTGTGTCTGTGGACAGGATTTGTCAGTGTGTCTGTGGACAGGATTTGTCAGTGTGTCTGTGGACAGGATTTGTCTGTGTCTGTGGACAGGATTTGTCTGTGTCTGGACAGGATTTGACTGTGTCTCTGGACAGGATTTGTCTCTGTGTGTGATAGGATTTGTCTGTGTGAGTAGACAGGATTTGTCTCTGTGTGTGGATAGAATTTATCTGTGTGTCCGTGGACAGGATTTGTCAGTGTGTCTGTGGACAGGATTTGACTGTGTCTGTGGACAGGATTTGACTCTGTCTGAACAGGATTTGTCTGTGTCTGTGGACAGGATTTGACTCTGTCTGAACAGGATTTGTCTGTGTGTGTGGACAGGATTAGTCTGTGTGTGTGGACAGGATTTGTCTGTGTGTGTGGACAGGATTTATCTGTGTGTGTGGACAGGATTTATCTGTGTGTGTGGACAGGATTTGACTCTGTCTGAACAGGATTTGTCTGTGTCTGTGGACAGGATTTGACTCTGTGGGTGTGAACAGGATTTGTCTCTGTGTCTGTGGACAGGATTTATCTCTGTGTCTGTGGACAGGATTTGTCTCTGTGTCTGTGGACAGGATTTGTCTGTGTGTGTGGATAGAATTACGTCAAAACTACTCAACGGGTTTTGACGAAATTTCCACCACAAATAGATCTTAGGCCATGGACGACCCCATTAAATTTTGGAGATGATCCGGATCCGGATTCTAGATCCACATTGGCATTGTGGCGGGATGTTGCAACAACAAGGCCCACACCCTGAATCACTAACCCTGACAATTGTCTCCACAAACAAACTTTCCGCTTACGTTATCTAAAACCAGATTCATTGACAAAAGGAAAAAAAAACAACCTTAAAACTATATTTCTTAAAACTAGAAATAAACCATAAACCAGCCACAATCAAAATAAACCCTCAAAATTAATAAAGCTTAAAACTAACACTAACAAAACTTGAACTTAAATTTACCACAACCCAAACTTCAAAACACAAAAACATATATATATTTTATGGACACCAACACATTCTTCCACAAACTACCAACTGTCTTTTGCAGCCCAGTACCACAGCTTTGTGGTCAACAGTCCAATGGGTGGCAATTTGCCACAACTACTTCCCTGTTTGGGGTCGTGGTTATCATCATTATCATCATCATCATTATCATCAGCAATTGGAATTTCATTCGGTCCGGTCCGGGTCATCAACAATAATCTAAATCAGAGTAGCAGTATCAACTTTCTTATTATTAGCCAGGTCGTCAACAATCAATTCCACGTAAACAAAATCTCTCCAAAGGAGAAATTACCGCCTGCAAAAATAAAGAAAACACTTACGAACACTTCTAACTAAGTAAGTTATCACATTATAATCAAAGATAAATAATAAACTGTTTCTATCATAAAGAACGACCCCTAGAAAAGATGAATAAGTTGTACTTACTGTCAAAATAAACAAAATACTTCCACGCCGGTAATAAAGAATAATAATAATAGTCCAGCATTCACACCTGCCTCTAGCTGCAGTCAAATAAAAAATAAGCATTTTCTCAAGACATGCACCACTCTCCTAACGTAGCTAAAAACAAACAAACCATATCAGTTATACCAACAGTCTTTCTCACAACAAACAATCAATACACTAACAACCTCTTGCTTGCTGACACTCTCTCTCTCTCTCTCTCTCTCTCTCTCTCTCTCTCTCTCTCTCTCTCTCTCTCTCTCTCTCTCTCTCTCTCTCTCTCTCTAGATTTGGCAAACAATAGAAAATAAATAAAAATAAAACAAAAATCAATCCTCCACAGCATTTTTCCCCATTTTAAAGATTATGCTAAATAAAACAAAACAACGGATTTTGACGAAATGTCCATATTCAATAGATCTCCAGCTATGGAAGATTCCATTAACCTTTGGTGGAGGTCAGGAATCTCTGATTGCTCTTGTTATGAATATTTTGATTAGCTAAAGGAAAAAAATCTTTTATATTGGCTTGGGTCCAGTCATACTACTTGGCTCTCGCTATTCTCACATTAAAGTGGGAAATTTCAAACTCTAATATACCTCCGAGGATTGTTTGATCTCTCTCTCTCTCTCTCTCTCTCTCTCTCTCTCTCTCTCTCTCTCTCTCGTTCTTTAATCCTTGTGTACGTATTATTTTGCTAAAGATTGCAGAATCACTCAGAATCGATATACAAGTAAAACACTTTCGCTTTAATCGGAGAATACATGCACCCATACTATAAATAAAATAATCAGATTCACTAACTACCGTTGAAATATAAATTTCAAGGTCAAGAAGTTTATCAAACGAAAAAGAGCGATTACGACTCGTATAAATACTGTGATATATATATATATATATATATATATATATATATATATATATATATATATATATATATATATATATATATATATATATATATATATATATATATACATATATATATATATTTATATATATATATATATATAAAATTTATTTATATATATATACTGTATATTAAACATAAGCCTCTTTTCCTTATATGCCATAGAACCAGATACTATCGGCAAAGCGAACAAAATCCTTGATTCTGTAATACAATAATAGTTTTTATTCTCGTTCACCGTAAATTATTCTTTAATGCTGTGTTTACTTTGTATTTTGACAGTGACACAGAGAGAGTGCTTAAATAAAAAAATAAAAAGTCGGCGCCATTTAATCGCTGTCTGTCACTCCAAAAAACTTTTTAAAGGTATGATTTTGTAGGTACAATAACATAATTTTAGAATACATACAGTATAAATAGGTTGATAAGCACGGTATTGTTCAAAATCGCTTTAGAATAAGCATTATAAAAAGAGACATTGCTGTAATATCTTAACAGAAATACAGACTGAGTTCCAGGATTATATTTACATAAACGTCGTTGGCTGAAAGGTACTGTAATTTAGAATGAGCTTTAAAATGTAAAAACTCATACTTAAGATATTTTGAAATATGAAAGTTATCAAAGTTTAAATATTGCCAATTTTAAAACGTGATCTCCCACGTTTGAACATAATGCGAAAAAGCTATATGAAAGCATCTTTGAAGAAATGGATCAAGCGAGTGATAGTCACCACCTTTGTTTAGAGTCCTTGGCTGGACAGACATGGCGAACTAAGCAAAGCTTCCTCTGGTTGCTTTACTGATACACCGAATAGTTGGGTGGTTGGTGGTGACTGGTAAACAAGACGTCCCTGATTCCAGATTCGGTTAGTGGTAAGTTTAGTACTTCGTTCAGTTGTATTTCACTTGCGTAAGTTTTTAGTACTGATGTCATATAAGATTTATTTTTGTACACTAAAATTATTGCCAATACCCATGTGGAAACGGATTTATAAACTATGCATCTGTATACTGAATATATTGCAAATTCTGTTATCAATCATGTTTATTTCTGTATATTGAACGTATTGCAAATACTCTGGTATTAACGAAACCGGTTTTTAAGTTACTTTGCTACATACTGAATTTATTGGAAATACCTTTGTTTTAACATACCGGTTTAAGTTATTTCTAAATGGGTTTTTTTTATATACTTATTTGAAAACTAGCCTGTTTCCTTATACTTTCAGGAAAGAGAACGCTGTGATCCCCGATTACCTGTGCGTTTAAAGCTTCATAACCTGGATGGAGTTCGACGAACTGGTGTTACCTATATTGTTCCGGGCAAACTCTACATATTGCTAAATATATCGTCTGACTGGTGACAACGCTGGAAAATGGTAAAGTATTTTTTCAGGCTGAACTAAAAGGTGAGCATCATTTTGTTAGTCATTCTTTCAATCCAATACAAAAGCAAGCCAGTCCTCCCCGATTGGGGGCGGCGCCCCCAATCGTGGGAGGACGTTCCCTATAGCACACGGTAGACCTGTTATAAGGTCTACCGTGTGCTATAGGGAGGCTTGCTTTTAACCCCCCTTAGTTTTAAGTTCGGTAAGTGTTCAACTGTTATGTTCTTTATTTAGGTTTTGCAGTTTACTTTTAAGCCTGTTGATTACACGTTTAAGGTTCCAATTAAGCTTCATCTAATAGTATTTTATATTACTCGTCTAGTATTAAATAATAAATTTTAGACATTAATGTAGGGCTACATAATTCTTACGAGAAAAATGTCTGAAACTTTATATTTTTCAGATTGGGTGTCGCGGCTTCGCCATAAAATTAACCTCGAATCTATCCATGATGGTTTGGTCCAGTTTCATACTGGTTATGGAAAGCCTACGAAGATCTACTACAAATATTTGAAGATTGTTACTGGAAATACTGTTAAGATCAAGAAATAATTGGTTAAACATTTTCTTTGGGACTTTTAAAATTCCAGTTTTTTCCCGGATAATCTAGGGAACTTAATTGTTAGAAATTTCGTTAAATAAGTCTTATTGGTAAGTTATAACGGAGAATAGTTTGATATGCTTTTTTTTTTTTTGTGTGGAATATTTATTGAGAAAGTTTATCAAGAGTTTGATTAAATGGTTTACTGAATATTTTGACTTTGTTTTTGGGAGCTCTGGCTGATAAAACCCTCTGTTATTATCCAATTAAAGAAAATTTAAAATTATATTGGATGACTTGGCAATTCTTGATAGATTTAAGTATTCAGTAGGTTGAGGTCTTCTGATCATATTTAATTGATGGCTGTTTGAACACTTAATTTTTTGTCTCCTTTTTAAAATAAGATTTAATTGTAAAATCGCTTAAATTAAATTTGTGGTTACTACTGTGATTCTATTGGCTTTATCATAAAAGTTATTACTGACATCATAATTATATACATAATTTTTTTTTAGTTTGAAAATTGTCAGCCAATTTAATTAGGTTTTTTTATTTTTTTTTATTTTTTATTTTTTATTCTTTAATGAACTATACCTTAGTTTAAAAAAAATGACTTGGCTTTATAATAAGGGAAACAGCACGGTTGCTTCTCTTAGTAAAGCCCTGTCCACACGATCGATCATGCCCGACGGGCAAACTGTAATACCAGGCCACTATAGTTAGTGAAAATGAGGGTTGATAACGCCAGAAGCGGGGAAACTAAAGGCAGGGATCTGGTAACACTGTATGATGCCAGAGACCTGTGTGGTTTTCCCGCTTCTGACGTCATTAACCCTCATAATTACCAACCATTGTGGTCTGGTATCACTGTTTGCTCATCGGGCATGCTCGATCGTGTGAACAGGGCTTTAGAAGGTACAAGATAACTAGGTAGTTTTAATTTATGGTTCAGTTCTGATTATTTAAAATTCAGTCTATTGTCTTGTTAAGCATCTATATGGATTAAAAAAAAAAAAAAAAGTTTGTAGTGTCTCACACTTGAACAAAAACTTTTATAATGCCTATTTTGATAATGCCTATTTTGCCTAAAGTCTTAACTTATGCTTTAATATACCAACTCCAAAAACTGTCGTAAGAACAAATTGGGAATACAATGAGTCTGTACTCTTAAAAAAAATATGATAAATAAGATAAAAAAAAAAATCAGACTTCCCTACATTATTGAGAAACGTAATGTACAGTACCATCAGTTTTACTTACAATCTAGATTGTCAATGTTAAGATTTTTGGGAAACTTTTAAAAGGTTTCTGAAATTTGCTAGACTAGAGACTTTCTGAATTGACTTAATGTTTAGTCTGAAATATTTTTTATTTCAAAGACAACGTACGGGGCAAATTCAATGAGTGTTAGTCTAGAGATTGTTTCGCCCATAAGAATAGGCTTGTGCATGGAAAGCGGAGATTTCATAAAGTCTGTTAAACTGTAGCTAGAGATTGCCTATCTTATTTCGTTAATTCGTAATGTATTGAACTAATTTTTGTTGGTCATATGTAAATTTCAAGGGCATGGTAATACAAGTATGTCTATACAATGAAACTACTATATATATATATTTTTTTTTTTTTTTTTTTTTTTTTTTTTTTTTTTTTTTTAAGCATGAGAGAGACGAGAGTATAACGGGTTGATTATCGTACGCGCAATCATGAACTTTCTCTATACAGGTATTTCAAAAGGAATTAAACAAAATCCTTTTGCTTATATGATATTCGTAAAAGGATACAGCCAATTTTAAGAAGTAGAATGTTCACTTGCGTTCCAAGTTTTTTATTTTTTCGTAATTTCAAATTTAAATTTCTTAACGATTAAACAACGAAACACACTAAGCAACTTAAAACGATGTAAGACTGCATTAAACCTCACATTTCAGTCTTGAAACTTGGTAGTGAAGATTACTTTAAAATCATCTTCCATGATTTTATATTTTTAAATATGAACGTAAAGATGAGATTGTATCCTGGGTAAAAATAAATTTCCAGGACCTTTAGAATATCTATGTGGTTAACAGCTGCAGAAGAACTAGTTATATGGACATACATCTTCAGTTTAAGAATTGTAAGGTTTTCAAAACCGATATGACATATGTCATTTTATCTTGAAAATTTAATGAAATTACATTTGATAAAATTTCATAAATTCTGACATTCTGCATTTTTAAAGAATTTTCATTCTGTACAACGATGTGGATTGATTTAGGTTCTATCCACACGATCGAGCTTTGCTCGACGAACTTTGCTTAAGGTGAAGTCAAAGGCGTAAAGGCAGAAAGCAAATTTCGGTCTTTCTTATTCTTTCTTTTTTCGTATGATCACCGAAGTAACGAGAGAGGTGCTCGTTGGTGGTTTAAAGACATGGGAGATGTCATTGCCTGACGTACTAAGTTCAGGTTTTTCACTAATGTTAATGATATACCTTTTCTGTATCTTCTAGTTTAAAGTTTAAACATGTCCAATTTTATTGGTCCCGTCAGTCAAATTTAAACTTGATAGTTGTTTAAAAAACAATCCTTTAAGATGCGTCCACACGGTCGAACAGTGTGTGTCGGACATACACTGTTACCATATCTAAATTGAAAGAGAATGATGTCATAAGCGTTGAAATGAGAGAAATTGATATGGTAAACAGTGGTACCAGATCAAGTTGACTACCAGGATTTTTACTCCTTTTACCTGACAAAGGACGAAAGAAATGTCAGCAGCTGGTGTCTGCTGGCATCTGTTATCTATGTCAGTGTTATAATCTGTAATTGAGAATCTAGTAGTAGTTATCAGCTTCAAAAACGGAATATCATAACCATAGTACACCATAAAATAAAATTACAATCTAATAAACTAAATTATGCCGCATGATTATTTCTGATCGTTTGAGAACAATGGAATGGTATATGGAAGGACTAGTTGCAAAGACGGGGTGAAAAGAGAAACCATTCATCCAGTTTAAAGGAAAATCAAATTGATTATCAATCATACTTTAAAACTATATACTGGTAGATCCAAACGCTTTATACATTTTATCTGAGAGCTTAAAACCTTTTAATAGTAACCAGGAGACATGAGAGGAAGCATTTTTCCAGAAGCACGTCTGACGGCATTACAGAATCACATAGGCCTGACATAAGATAACCTATCAGTGAACGAAGGATGTTATTGTTATCAACTTGAAATGTATAGCCTATATTATTCCGCGAAATAAATAATATTTGAGACTGGTCATATTCCGAATTGTGTGTTGTTAACTAAATCCGAATTGTTTCAGTGATTGAGATAAATTGTTAGAAATTTGTTTCCCCCTGCTCTCGTAGAGAGAGAGAGAGAGAGAGAGAGAGAGAGAGAGAGAGAGAGAGAGAGAGAGAGAGAGAATTCCGTATTTTCCTCACGATCAAAGACTTCTTCAAGAAAATGAGACTTCAGTGTCCATAATTGAAACAGATTCTATTAAGGTATACTCGTATATCGAAACGCCATAATTTGGTTGTACAAATGTCTTCTGTACCAACCTCCGACTTTTTTATTTCTCCAATTTGCGTAGCACTTTCTTGTAATGACCCATTATAGATTCCATGTTCTTTTCGACTTGTAAACCAGTTACAGACACTCCGCTTCTCTGAAGTTTTGACGTTATTTTATTTATTACTGCTACACGTTTATTTCTGTCTTTGTAAACATTTGCTTTGATGGTTTATAAGTATGGGCTCTGCCAGTACTGTTTGATTAGCAACTGAGCCTCTCTTCTATCTCAAAGTCAGCTTTCCTCTGTAACTGGATTAAAACTACTCATGTTTACAGGGAAGGTGATTCCTAATCTTCTAAAAGTTAAAGTTAATCCGGTAAACAAGTAGAACTCCGTCCATCGTGCCACTCCGCCTCGGAGAGTGTCTGAAGCTCGGACTCTACGAACACAAGCACTGTCCGACACACCACTTAGCGCTCCTTATTGACGTCATTAACGCTTCTTTCACAATGTTAATTGGTAACAATTGTGTTCAACGGACACTGTTCGACCGTGTGGACTCACCTTTAGCCTTTGAGATGTGAGGGCTGATGCTTAGAGATACCTTGATGAACGAGTTGCAGCAATTTATAAAACAACTCTGGACCTTCATATAAATAATGTTATTGAAGAATAGGTGAAGCGAAAACCAGCACTTTTCCTCATTAACAGACGAAAAATACGGCAAATTATCAAGTCGAAGAAATTATTTTTCGTTTGACTTCATGGATCTCTTCAAGTTCTGGGTACAAGTTTACACAAAATCTGCTTTGAAATCGTTGTTGTTATATGTATTGAAATTCTGTATCTTTTCATCCTGTTGACAGATGAGGTGATGATGCCTGTAATCGGGCTTCAATACACACATCTCTCATCTCGTAATTCATATTCGTATTATGTTTGGTGATTGTAGGTTCCAGTTTCGAGATGAGCTTATAAAACTTGTTTATATTCATTCTCAAGTAATTTATGAAATCTTGTTCTGATTCACTTTACATTACAACTTTCCAGATTTTCTCGTCTTAGCACCGCTCTTGGTACCAAATTTTCATCTATTTTTTTCCAGCACACAGCAATAAGAATATACAAGAGAATTTTCTTTTTGCGTGTACGACTGTCCATATTATAGTTACTCATACAGCAATCCCTCATACTGCTATCACCAGGCTTTCGTTGCTCAATTGTCCGTCGTGTGAAAGGAACTCGCTTATATCCTATTCCAGACAGATTTTAACCCCATAGCTACCTCTTTTATAATGATAATTATAGATAGATAGATAGATAGATAGATATTTTATTGACCACAGCCTTACAATATCTTACAAAAGAACACCTGTAGTCCAAATTAAAGTATATGAATGAAATATATTTCCATATATTTCCATATAGTCGTAGCCATTATACACCATCATTATTATAGTAATCATAAAATAATTGATAGTCCTTACTCTATAAACCTCATCTCTTCGAAATAAACAATCGTTAATCACCCCGACTTTTATGATGTCAAAAGCCCCAAATTATTACAAACGGAATTATTTAAAGAAAAGAGCTAGTATAGGGGACCGATATTATTATTACTTATTATTATTATTATTATTTTCATTACTTGCTAAGCTACTACCCTAGTTGGAAAAGCAAGATGTTATAAGCCCAAGGGCTCCAACTGGGAAAAAATAGCCCAGTGAGGAGAAGAAATAAGGAAATAAATAAACTACGAGAAGTAATGAACAATCAAAATAAGGTATTTTACGTGCAGTAACATTAAAACAGATCTTTCACATATAAACTATTAAAAAGAGACTCATGTCAGTCTGTTCAACATGAAAACATTTGCTGCAAGTTTGAACTTTTGAAGTCCTACGGATTCAACTACCCGATTAGGAAGATCTGAGTCAAGACTGATAGTGACAGTGTCTCTGGTTGGTGAAATATCCAGGCCGCGGGAACAGGTAGTGCTGTTAGGTCAATAGATAGAGCAAAATTGAGTATATATATTGAGTATAGCTTGAGTTAAGAAGCCCATAGTCTAGAAGTAAGAGGTAGTAGGGATTTCGTTTGGAACAGAAAAAAGGGGTGTTCGTGCTAGTGACTTGAATGTGAAGGTTGGTGATAAAAATGGACCGAGTAAGTAATTTTATGGTGTTTTATTTGAAGGAAAATTGAGATGATCTTACAGATACCTATCCAGAAAAGGACTAGATCATTGTAGTTTTACTTGATTAAGGAGGGGTAAGATTGTTCATATGCAGGCAATATATTAATGTAAGATGAGCCTGCAAAGCCACAGAGACAAAAGAGGTACACAGGAAGTACCAAACTTCAAGGAAGAAGTTACTGAATGGTCAAGAGTAAATGAGTAAGGCTACCAGATGATCTGATAATGAGATGAGAGATTTAATGAAATACACACACACACACACACACACACACACACACACACACACACACACACACACACACACATATATATATATATATATATATATATATATATATATATATAGATATAGATATAGATATAGATATAGATATAGATATAGATATAGATATAGATATAGATATAGATATAGATATAGATATATATATATATATATATATATATATATATATATATATATATATATATATATATATATATAGGTATATATGTATATATATATATATATATATATATATATATATAGGTATATATGTATATATATATATATATATATATATATATATATATATATATATATATATATAGGTATATATGTATATATATATATATATATATATATATATATATATATATATAGGTATATATGTATATATATATATATATATATATATATATATATATATATATATATATATATAGGTATATATGTATATATATATATATATATATATATATATATATATAGGTATATAGGTATATATGTATATATATATATATATATATATATATATATGTATATATATAGGTATATATATATATATATATATATATATATATATAATATATATATATATATATATATATATATATATATATATATATATATATATATATATATATATATATATATATGACCCGATTTAGGTCGTATTAAGGGGGGGTTCAACTTCACGTCTTGGGGAAACAAAGATAGAGGAATATATTTGATGGCTAATACTATTATGAGAGAGGGTAGGATCATGCACAAATGATAGTCGAATTGTTAATTTTCCACAGCTGCTATATTCTATTTAAGCTACAAGGGCGGCCCTTAATTATCATTACGTTACTTTACTAATCAAAAGAGCCCTCAGAGAAATGGTACTGGTTGGCACTCATTCTGGCACCCGTGACCTGGACGTGTAGGTCTAAGCACTCACGCCTCCCAACTCTAACTGACTAAAAACTATGGGCAGTTCAAACGCCCAGCTTGGCCTTTCTATGGCCTGATCGATGATTGGCTGTGCTGACCCGAAAGTCTTAAAAGAACCAATAGAGAGAGATTTTGGTGACGCTAACTTTTAACGAACATTTTCGAGTGCCTAAAAGCCAAGCCGATAACGACATTCTCAAAGTGACATCCCACGCCACATTATAACCGTCTTTCCTTTAACAAAGAAGATATCTGTTGACATTCACTTATTCCACAAAGTAACAACCTGACTGTGCTTAGCTCATCACTCCCTTCCCAAATTTTTACGTCCCGTAAAATTCACACTTATCAGATTTTTTTCTCAAACATTTTTTTTCTCTCTCTCTTTTTTCACTGAACACAATATTTCTTTTTCCACTAGATGTTGTCTCTGAGTACCACTCTCTTCGGGAGCATGCAAACATTAAAATTAAATACATAAACCAAATCAAAGGGCCTTTTTGGCGTGTTACAATTGCAAGTTACACAAAGATGAAT
>NC_090751.1:82720015-82722515 GCF_036898095.1 Palaemon carinicauda
ATATATATGTGTGTGTGTGTATATATATATATATATATATGTGTGTGTGTGTGTGTGTATATATAAATGCACAAATCATCATCATCATCATCTTCATTATCCGTTGCTGGTCCACTGCAGAACAAAGGCCTCAGGCATGTCCTTTAATTTGAGTCTGTTTATGGTTTTTCTATCCCAGTCCGCACCCGCAAATTTTCTTATTTCGTCAATCCACCGTCTTCTCTTTCTTCCCCTGCTTCTTTTGCAATCTCTAGGGACCTGTTCTTTTATTCTTTATGTGTATCGAATATCTGCCATTCTCATTGTATGTCCTACCCCTGACCATTTCTTTTTCTTGCAAGCTATTAGAATATCCTCTACTTTAGTTTGCTCTCGTATCCGTGTTACTCCTTTTTTGTCTCTCAGTGTTATTCCCCCCATTATCCTTTCCATAGCTCTGAGTTGTAACTAACTTACGTTCTAAAGCTTTAGTGAGGCTCCAAGTGTCTGATCCATAAGTTGATGATAGCAGGACCAATAATCAAAAATAAAAAAGTTTAAATCCTACCAGAGATTGAAGCCGCGTATGAATAAAATATAAATGAGAGAGAGAGAGAGAGAGAGAGAGAGAGAGAGAGAGAGAGAATATGGAATCAAGGGCATCCTTTGTTAGCTTCAATAGGCGTGGCTGACCTCTGCGAGCTGCTATAGCAGGGCGGGAAGTACTGTTTTAGAATAAGTTAGAAATACTAAATTTCCTCCTATCTATGCAGTTAAAGTTTTGAGAATCAAAACACAAATAATATGAAAAAATAGAATATATATCAAAAGTCTGTAAGCCCATAGAAAGCTGTACAAACTTTTTTTTTTTTTTTAATGAAGATTTATGACTTTCATTTCAAGGGAAGACTTAAAGTAATAATTCTTTTATGAGAGACATAGTAACGAGGAGATAGATTATATTAGCCAAGGCAAAGAATGTAGAGAAGGTAGGACTTGAAAGGAGGATGTACCAGGCAAGAGAAGAATGAAGACGAGAAGGAAGAAGGATGGAGTTCTATCCTTAAAGCGACATTTGTTTTTTATCCTAAAGAATCATTGAAACTTGAAAGACTTAAAAAATATTCTTGATTGGAATATTAAACCTTCAAAATTTCTAGATTTTTAGATGACAAATTATTGGATAGTTGAAGCATGTATAATTGATGATCAAGAATGCATAATTGTAGGTCAAGAATTCATTATTGGGATCAAGAATTCATTATTGGGGATCAAGAATGCATAATTTGGGATGAAGTATGACTAATTAGGATTAAGAATGCATAATTGGGGATCAAGAATGCATAATTGCAGGTCAAGAATGCATATTTGGGGATCAAGAATACAAAATTGAAGGGCAAGAATTCATAATTGGGGATCATGAATGCATAATTGAATGGCAAGAATGTATAATAAAATGCATGGTTGCAGGTCAAGAGTGCATATTTGCTGCCAAAGAATGCATAATTGCAGGTCAAAAATACATAATTGAAGGTAAAAAATGCATAATTGGGGATCAAGAATGCATAACTGAAGGGTAAGAATGCATAATTGGGGATCAAGAATGCATAATTGGGTATCAAGAATGCATAATTGGGGATCAAGAATGCATAATTGGGGATCAAGAATGCAAGGTGAGAATGCATAATTGCAAGTCAAGAATGCATAATTGCAGGTCAAAAATGTATATTTGTAGGCCAAGAATGTATAATTGTAGGTCAAAAAAGCATAATTATAGATCAAGAATGCCTAACTGAGGATCAAGAAAGAGTAATTGCGGATCAAGAATGGGTAATTGAAGATCAAGAATGCATAAATAGGATCAAGAATGTATAATTGCAGGTAAAAAATGCATAATTGGAGATCGAGAATGCATAATTTTGGACTTAGAATGCACAATTACAGGTCAAGAATGCCTAATTTGGAATTGAGAATGCATAATTCAGATCAAGAATGTATAAGTGCAGGTCAAGAATACCTAATTGGGGATCAAGAACTCATAATTAGGGAATAAGAATGCATAATTGGGGATCAGGAATGTATAATTGGGATCCAGAATGTATAATTGGAGATTAAGAATGCATAATTGGGATCCAGAATGTATGATTGTATGTAAGAAATGCCTAATTGGTGATCATGAAGGCATAATTGGGGGATCAAGAATGTTTTATTGTAGGTCAAGAATGCATAATTGGGATCAAGAATTCATTATTGGGATCAAGAATGCATAATTTAGGATCAAGAATGCCTAATTATGATTAGGAATGCATAATTGGGATCAAGAATTCATAATTGGGGATTAAGAAATTATTATTGGGCATCAGGAATACATAATTGTTGATCAAGAATGCATAATTGGGATCAAGAATGCATGATTGGGGATCAGGAATTAATAATTGGGGATTAAGAATGCATTATTGGGGATCAAGAATGCATAATATTTGATCAAGAATGCTTAATTGGGGATCAAAAATACATAATT
>NC_090751.1:82727515-82740015 GCF_036898095.1 Palaemon carinicauda
GTCAAAGGTGATTATAGATATATTGTGTTGGGTTGAGTGTTGGCATTGTGTAAAGTTTTGTGATCAGCCCTGTAGTAACGGGATAAGTATTTGCATCGTTATCTGGTTAACTACATTCATTAAGTGTTAAGACTAATAAAATAGTGTGCAAAATTTTATTTCAAATGAGACAAGTTATTGTATAATTTTCATAAGTATTATTTCTTTTGTCTTAGTCTAAGGTTTTATTCAGATTTGATATTTCAAGTAAAGTGATTATACAATTTTCAGAGCATAACAATTTGGTCTTAATCTAAGTTTTGTTTAGACTTAATATTTCGAGTAATTTATTTTTATGTAATTTCTTTCAAATGGTTGTAATTTTATAGAATATATTAATTTTTTAGATAATGTATTATTTCAATCACCAGTGTTTAATCTATAATTCACTTGTACCCCTATTAAAGAATCGAAGTAAGTTATTTTAACAATTCTTGATAATAATAACCCAGTGTTGTTTTGAGTGTACTTAGGAGAACTTTGGATATTCAGCGTTTTGTATGTTGCTGTCTGGGAGTTATATAACTGTCTTGGAGCTTGGGTGTTAATGTTTTCAAGTATAACGGATTTAATGTAAAAACAAACAGTTAAGTTTGTTACTCAAGAGGTTGTATAGCTTGCCAGCCATAATATGAATAATGTTATATGTTTGGTTCCCAGACACGGGATCATTATTATTATATATATATATATATATATATATATATATATGTATCATTTTATCACCAACACTTTTCTCCTTTATTCATTGAAATATCAAGCCACAAATGGATTTTAATATCGAATTCCCTAAACATTGGCAGGATGCAAACCTGTAGCTGTGAGGCGAAACAGATCAAAGTATAAGGTGAATCAGTGTCTTCAGTGTATAATTCGATCGAATTAAGGCATTTATACGTCGAATGCAGGCATTTATACTTCGAATTCCTGCATTTATATTTTGAATTTAGGTATTTATATCTTAAATTCAGGCATTCATTCTTCTAATTTAGGGCATTTATACTTCGAATTCAGGCCTCTACACTTTAAATTTAGGCTTTTATACTTTAAATTCAGGCGTTCATATTTCGAATTCAGGCATTTATACTTCGATTTTAGGTATTTGTACTTTGAATTCAGGCATTCATACTTCAAATTCAGGCATTCATACTTCGAATTCAGACATTCATACTTCGAATTCAGGGATTTATACTTTAAATTCAGGCATTAATACTTCAAATTTAGGAATTTATACTAAGAATTTGGGCCTTTATACTTTAAATTCACGCATTCCTACTTCAAATTCAGACATTTATACTTTAAATTCAGGCATTTACACTTTGAATTTAGCCATTTATACTTCGAATTAGGACATTTATTCTTTGAATTCAGGCATATATACTTCGAATTCAGGGCTTTATACTTTAAATTCAGGCATTCCTACTTCGAATTCAGGCATTTATACTTTAAATTCAGGCATTTTTACTTTGAATTCAGCCATTTATACTTCGAATTGGGACATTTATTCTTTAAATTAAGGCATATATACTTTGAATTCAGGGTTTTATACTTTAAATTCAGGCATTCATATTTCGAATTTAGGCAATTTTAAATTAAATTCAGGCATTTATACCAAACTAGATATCCTCCACTCACCACCACTTTAGTCTAAATCTGGAATGCTATCGAGTTTGGAGAATAGGTTCGAATGTTGCTATGAAGCACAACGTAAAATAAATAACTATTTATGTATCCAATCTCAAGGTCAAGGGAATTCCTCTCCAAGACCCATTTACGTCTCAGGGTTTTAAAGTATAAAAGTCACTCCATTTTCATCGGAATTTGTTCAGTTGTGTCAATTTTTGAAATCAGCTTTTGGGCTATTTTGTGATAAAGGGGATTCTAGCAATAGAAGGAAAAATAAGATGGCAGATGAAAGTAAACCATTGAAAATTTTTTTTTTTTTATGCGGAAGATTAAGAAAACGAAAAAACCAAGTGAACACAAACATAATTAGTATCAGTTGTTTTTTTTTAAGAAAGATCATTAAGTAAATATTCAATTTTGATAAAATTAGTAAAATAAGTTAACTGGTCATAACGGAAAGTATAACATAGAAGAGAACAGTAATAGAATTATAATTTAATTTTCCTTGTATATGATCAACACGAAATTCAATTACTACTCAAGTTAGATCACCTAATGGAATACCTGTAAGATAATCTCAAGTATCCTGGTTGGAAGGTATAATGAGCTGATTTTCCCCCACCCAAGTAAATTTCAATTATAGGTATTGAAGTACCCAAGACCTATTTGGACCGTGTTAGTACCTCCGTCAACGAAGTTGGAAGGAGGTTATGTTTTTGCCCCTGTTTGTGTGTTTGTTTGTTTATTTGTATTTGTTTGTGAATAGCTTCCTGGCCACAGGAAATTGAGTAATGAAACTGTTATGTAAAAACCTGGAAATGATTAAATTTTAGAAGATCAAGGTCAAAGGTTTAGGTCACGGTCAAGCAAAATGTCCAATTCACGTAATCAGCCATAAGTTTGGGCATCGTTGTCAAAAAGACTTTAAACTTGGTTCATATTTGATTGCACGAAAATCCACGCCAATTATTACATAAGGTCAAAGGTTGAGGTCAAGCAAAAGGTCGAGGAAGAAGCTGTCGCGGCGGAGGTCTGCGCTCTACTGATTGTCCCTCTATTTGAAAATCTATTTTTGACATATCAAGTGCCGAGGTATACTGATGACCCGACCAGATGACCATCTATAGGGATAAGTTTTTCGTCAATAAGGAGCCTAAAGAAAAAGGCATGGAACCAAGAAACGGAATACTGTACAGTATTCTAGCACATTTATTCCAGCCGTGACCAGATTGTAGAATGATCATCCTAATCTGGTGATGAAATTGATGGAACTTCAGATGAAACTTTTTGTAAATTCTTTTCTGTTGAACAGGTTGACATAACTCTCGTTCTACAGTTTATATATGACTGATCTATTCTAAAGTTGTTGCTGATATAGAAATGTTCTTTATCTTTTATTCATTACTTATATATAGTTTATTTGCTTTTTTCTTATTTCCCTTCCAAAATAAACTACTTTCCCCCTCGGAGCCCTAGGGCTTGTAGCACTCTGCTTTTACAACCAGGGTTGTAGCTTAAAGGTTAAAGGTGTCTACTTTCAGTTCTAGTTTCATCAGAATAGATGCTCACCAGAACGTCATCTGGTGCACAAACACAGCAGTGGCCTCCCCAGTAAACAGCTTAAACTCACGGTCTCTACCTGGATCGATCTGCCGCAATGCGAATGCTAGGCAAACACGTTACCACTGTATTATCCATAATACCAATAGCGGAACGGAAGTTCCTAAGACCTTCTGTAGGTCTTGAGTGGCGGGGGGGGAGGGGGTTATGAACAAGGCGTAGTTTCCTTGTAGTAAAGTTAGAACTGACTTTCATGTTCGACAGAACAGTATTCAATCATTAACTACGATCACATTCCTCATTATTCAATCAAGATGTTGATTATACGATATTCTCAATTCAACTCTTAGTTGGGTTTTAAAGATATACCATAAAAGTAGAAACAGGAGTTGCACAAATTTTCAGTTTATTATTTTGCTTTAAATGTAATTTTTCATCTACTTTCCACCTTGCAATACTGTTTGGCAAGAGCTATACTTTATCTTCCTTTGTTTTGTTTTTTTATAATTTGGCGAATCTTGTTTATTCTAATTTCTCTTTTACGCTCAGTAGAAATTTCATTCCATGCATTTAATCATCTGTTCTTGGTTAGAGATTTCTTTATCTATTATATAGATTGTTGACCCTTTTATTGACAAAAATTGTTCCTTTTTTTCTCCTAAAGCATACCTCTAGTTTCTAATTTCCTTATTCAAGAGAGATTTGATAATTTAATAATTTTGATAATTACTAGGGTCACTTTGGTCTATTATAACTGAGAATAAAGCATTCACCCAAAATTAAACACATTATTCACATATGAAAAGTGACATACTCACATATGAGAAGTGACATACTCATGGTCATTGTTGTCCTTGGAGAGAGAGAGAGAGAGAGAGAGAGAGAGAGAGAGAGAGAGAGAGAGAGAGAGAGAGAGAGAGAGAGAGAGAATATTGAACACAGTGTTCACATATGAAAACTTACTACTAAATGGACTCATGGTCATTGTTGCCCTTGGGAGAGAGAGAGAGAGAGAGAGAGAGAGAGAGAGAGAGAGAGAGAGAGAGAGAGACATACTACTTAGCAGTAAACGATTCCTAAAGTACTTACTGCTTCAATAATTTTAAAATCGCGGAACTTGGGATAATTAACTGGGTTAAACCATCTTTTCCTCGCTACTGATAGTGATAATAAAAAAAAAAAGAGAGAATTTTCGTGCAATAATTCCTCGTTCAAGTACAGTACCTCACTGCTTAAAATATTTTTCTGCACTAGCAAAGGGGAAACTGAAACAGAGTGGACATCCGTTTATGGCAAAATTTCCTGATATCAATGTGCTCTTTCTAAGGGATTTCCGAGAGTTGTTGATGATGTCATCACTTGCGAGAATATTATTCTTCGATTCAATCTTTCTTGTTTTACAATTTTCTCCAGATAATGTAAACATCATTTTTCTTATTTTTGCTTCATAATGAAAATTTTAATGCTCTTTTCATATACTAACTAATATTTTGCATGAATCGTAAAAGTCTAAAAGATTTAAGGCTTTTGCAAGCATACAGCTGTGAGCCGCTTGCAAGCAGAAGGAAGGCGTGACTAGTGAGACTGAACGTCGAATGGCAATTTTTATTTCAAGGATTATTTTAACACATAGAGTGGCTAACATTTTTCTCATTTACATTTTAGCTTTAAATGTTAATTTGTGTTTGTGTTAATAAGGAAATTGTGATGCTTTGGATAAAGTTAAAATTATTTTGAGGCTAGTAAGAAAAAAAAATGAGAAATAAAAAAAAAACTAATTTAGGCCCGTTTTCTATTTTCGTACCTCCGCGATTGAATATACATTCAGAAAATATATACTAGAACACATGCTATTTCCATCTGCTACAGTTCAGTTATTTTCCTTTCTCAAATAATTTTTTAAAAGGAGACATATTGTCAATAGATGATTTTTGGTCCTTCCAAAATAATCTTAATTAATTTCTCAATCAGTTTTATTTATACCAACTTCCTCCTATTTTACTGACATTATTCTTGAAATGTGGTCAATTCTTCCTTTTGTGTTTATTTGTAACTCAAATTCTCCACTTATCTACATTTCATCTTCCTATTCGCCTTAGATGTCTATCTCAGCAATCATGATAAAATTCTTAACCCTGTATTTCGATTAATGCTAACTTTATTTATTTTGATTTATCCATAATTCCATCTACTCTCTCCTAACACAGAATTTATAAGAATTCAAATATCTATCCCCATTCACGACACGCAATTTTCTCTATCCTCATCTCCATCCCTAAACTAAGGGGTCGGCGGCCATAATTCATTTTCTTCAACTAATTTGATTGAGACTATCTTCCTTATCCAAACTTTTCCGCTACAAATACTCCTTCGCTTAGCATTTTACGTTAATGTTTTGGTAATGTATTTAGGAAGCCGTAACCACCAACAGTGACATTTGTCGGAGACATATTTTTCCTCGTTTCTATCAATGGTCTTCAATGTGATTCCGGTCTTTACGTCGTTCGCAAACTACCTGTCTCTAAATTTTGGTTTACTCCTTCCCCTACGCTTGTTAGAGTAACCAAACTAGGTATAAAATTTCCAGCCAAAACATCAGTACAAGATTTGTAAATATGAATTGAGAATGCACCCAAATAGGGAAGGTCATCCCGATGTCCCAACTCACTTGATCGTGTTTACTAAAGCAATTGGAACTGACATTAACCTATATAGAGACGACTGGCAAAATCTAACCGAGGCCCTTTGCGTCAATGGGCGTAGGACGTGATGAAGATGATGACATAACCAAATGAAAAATTAAATGCAAACCAGGTATTTCAAATATCATTTCCTCCTAATATCTAAACTTTAGTGTTTCAACCCACGTTTTGTTTCCTTTCATATATACATTATACGTTTGCGCGAGTCAAGTCACTGATTAAAATTATTTATTTGAAATATCAAGAATTAGTTTCAATAACTTTTGAAACAACTTCGAGCACATTTTTTAATGTCTTCACCCAATTTGTTTTCCTACTTCTGGGTCCCATGTACTGTACACAGATGTCTACTTAAACTATTTTATGATCAAATTGTACTTCTTCTCATCCATAAAAACGCGAATAAATTTAAACCTAAACAACATTAAAGGCAGCTTCGACCATACGTGCAGTTCTGGGAATTACCCCGTTTCGTCCTCAGCCGATGTTACGTATAGAGAAAGACACTTTTTCCTATTGTGGGGAGCAGGTAAGACTGCCAGTGGAAAGTCTACATAGTTATGTATTATAAACGTTTAAGCAGAGTCTGACTCATAGTAGGAAGAAGATTGTTCGCAAAAAATCATAGGTAAATGCGGGGAAATACCTCTCGAAGACCGGTTCCCAAATGTTCCTCTATTTTGGACAAGAAAATAAGAAAACTCCTCCTTCTACCCACAGGCACTTAACACTCCTATTCTCTCACGGTTTTTTGTCAACTACTAGGTATACAGTTAATCAACTCTGTCAACGGAGTTGGAAGGTTATGTTTTCGCCCCTGTTTGTGGGTGTGTTGTTGAACAGCTTTCTGGCCAAAACTTTAATCGTAGAGTAATGAGACTTTCATGGATTAAAAATCTGGATATGATAAGATTTTGCAAGGTCAAGGTCAATGGACAAGCAAAATGTCCAATTCACGTACTCAGTCATAAGTTTGGACATCCTTGTTACAGAGACTTCAAACTTGGTTCATATTTGAGTGCCTGAAAATCTACACCAATTGATACATCTTAAGGTCAAAGGTCAAGGTAAAGGTCGAGCAAAAATTCATGAAATAAGCTGCCACGGTGAAGGTCTGCGCTTTAGTGAGTGCCCCTCTAGTTATAACATTTATGCCATCATAATAAGGCTCAATACTACACAGTATTCTAAAACTTATATTCCAGATGAGATCTGATTGTGGAATGGTCTTTCTAATCAGGCAGTTGAATCGGTGGAATTTCAAAAGTTCAAAGTTATTGCAAATTTTGTTCTGTCAAACAGGTTGACATAAGTTTCGTTTTATATTTTACACATGACTGATCTATTGTTAAGTTGTTACTGATCTTAGAATATTTTATATATTGTTATTCATTATATATAAAAATAATAAAATTATATATATATATATATATATATATATATATATATATATATATATATATATATATATATATATATTATATATATATATATATACTGTATATATATATATTTATATATATATAGATATATATATATATATATATATATATATATATATATATATATTATATATATATATATATATACTGTATATATATATATTTATATATATAGATATATATATATATATATATATATATATATATATATATATATAAATGTAAAATCATATATATATATATATATATATATATATATATATATATATATATATATATATATATATATAAATATTTATAAATGTATATATATATTATATACATATATAATATATATATATATATATATATATATATATATATATATATATATATATATATATATATATAATATATATATATATATGTATATGTATATATACACATATTTGTATGTATGTATATATACACATAAATGTGTTTGTTTGCATACCTACACAGCTATATTTATAAGTATATATGCATGCATGCATGTATGTATAGATAAATATATATAAATACACCTCAATCGCGTTAACAGGTTATAATTGTTGCCCTGAGTTTCTTGTTTCATTAAATTAAAGTAACAATATCGAGTTCAGGGAATGTTTATTGTCTTTCATGTTCTCATCTTTAGTATAATGAATAGAGGGAGCACTGACATAAAATGAGAAAGAGAGAGAGAGAGAGAGAGAGAGAGAGAGAGAGAGAGAGAGAGAGAGAGAGAGAGAGGAGAGAGAGAGAGAGAGAGAGAGAGATGCTGTAAAAGCCAAGGCTTTTTTCTTAAGGGATTTTACTTCAAACCTCCGTAACTCCAAGATCAATCGTACAAATATCTGTAGCACTCAGTTAATTCTAATAATGAGGCCTTCTCCATCATGAGACTCAATACTACACAGTATTCTATAAAGTTTTATTCCAGCTGTGACCAAGTTGTGGAATGATCTTCCTAATCTGGTAGTTGAATCAGTAGAACTACAAAAGTTCAAAGTTGCAGCAAATGTTTTCGTGTTGAACAGGCTGACATGAGTCTTTTTATAGTTTATATATGACGTATCAGTTTTGACGTTGTTACTGTTTTTAGAATGATTTATTGCTAATTTGTTCTCATCATATATTTATTTCCTTATTTCCTTTCCTCACTGGGCTATTTTTCCCTGTTTAAGCCCTTGGACTTACGGCATCTTACTTTTCTAACTAGGGTTGTAGCTTGGATAATAATAATAATGATAATAATAATAATAATAATAATAATAATAATAATCTGTTATGCATTGATTTTTGGATATAACAGCCCAATCTCACTTTTATGAAAACTAATTTCTGTATTTCCCTCTTTCCTTTTCAACTTCTTATTCTCTTTCCTATCTTACTTCCCATTCTATAAAATTGCAAATTTAATCTCAGCTGAAAACATATGATAGTCTAGCAACCTCTTTATCTGCAATTTTTTATATTATTATTATTATTATTATTATTATTATTATTATTATTATTATTATTATTATTACAAGCTAAGTTATAACCCTAGTTGGAAAATCAAGATGCTAGAAGGCCAAGGACTCCAACAGAAAAAAATAGCCCAGTGAGGAAAGGAAACAAGGAAATAAATGAGTTACAAGAGAAGTAATAAACAATCAAAATGAAATATTTAACGAACAGTAATAACATTAAATTAGATCTTTCATATATGAACTATAAAATCTTAAAAAAAAAAAAAAAAAAAAAAAAAAAGAGGAAGAGAAATAAGACAGAACAGCATGGCCCGAGTGTACCCTCAAGCAAGAGAACTCCTCTAATACAAGAAGTGCTGAATCATTGTTTTAACAAGATACATAATCAGGTTTTTTTTTCTATTTTTGGTGGATTACTGATTATTCCATTCTTTGTCAATTCCCTCTCGTTCACTCTGTTATTCCAATGTCTGTTTTTCTATTATTCTCCAATAAATTACTTCTGGGGATAATTAATATATTGTTTTCCGTGTTGTGTCACGACAAATTTTCCAGCAATCATTAGATATATCTTTAGTAAATGATAAGTAATTATCTATTCAAAAGAACAAGTTCGCTAAACTTTATTTAGTATTTTCCATGTATTTCATAAAAATTAACACATTTCCCATTGAAAATAGATCAATTTCATGAAATTTTCCTACCTCTGTGGGTAGCAATTTCATCTCAATAAAAAGATTAGAAATAAACGAAACGCTTGGTATTTGGTCACAGATGTTTTCACGAAATGTCTTTTATATGTGTGTGTGTGTGTGTGTGTGTGTGTGTGTGTGTGTGTGTGTGTGTATGTAGACACCTCCACATTCCTCATTCATTTTTCATTTGGTCGGAATATATTAGCTGACTTGGTTTTCTTTGTCTCTATATTGGCCGATTTGAGAATCATGTCGAGCAGCTAGATTAAGGTCATATATATATATATATATATATATATATATATATATATATATATATATATATATATATATATATATATATATATATTACATATGTGTTTAGGGTGGTGTATGTGTTTCCATGTTTCCCTGGTAATAACTAAACCCCATGTTTTAAAAAATATTTCATTTTTTCTTGTTTCCTTTCTTCACAGAGCCATTTTCCCTATTGAAGCCCTTGCGCTAATAGCATCCTTCTTTTCCAACTAGGTTTGTAGCTTAGCAAGTAATAATAATAATGATTACTCCTTCCACCACTATCAGGATTCGAAATATTACATAAAGACCCCATCAAAGAAGACACAACCTGATATTGCTTTTACTGGAGTTATTCGTGTCGAGAATTTGGCAAGTGAGTTTTTTTACATCTTCGTCCAAATTCTGAAACCACTTCCCTTCCTTGCGTGGTTGGCTGAAGCCGGATTACGCCCAGAGGCAAGATGATTCTTTTCTGCTGGGTAATGCAACTCTTGTTTTGTATCGACTTAATGTAAGAGAGGCATTTGGTTATTCAGAGATGCTTCTCACTGTGGTTTTCGGGCATAAGCTAACGAGCATTTAATGCATGGATATGCCATTTCTTTCAAGGCAACGAAATTTTTAAATGTAAATAAAATCTGTGTGAAATACAAGAGAAAAGGCGGACTGGGCGCATGAAATTCTCGATTTCAAATTTTCCTAGACAAGTTTTTGGTGGTAGCCAAACAGACCTTCCTAATTTCGCAAGCTGCTGGTTGTTGTTTCATATTTCAAACACTCCTTTATGGCAGTCTGTGATTTGGAAGTTCGAGTCCATTTCAGTCTCGATAGTCTCTATAGTACCTCCTGGCTAGTACAGTGGTAACGTGTTCGCCTAGCATTCGCATGGCAGCAGATCGAAGGCCACTGCTATGGTTGGGCACCACAGTGGTGTGTTGTGCTTTCATCTATTCTGATGAAACTGGAACTGACACCAGACACAATTACCTTTACCTGCAACCTCACGATCTTATTGCCTGGCCCTCCCTAGTCCTGCTTCTTACCTCTGCCGCTCATGAGTTATATTTAAATCGGAGTTCGGGCTGAATCCACCAGATATGTCTTGTCGCTCATGGTCCTGTCTCTTGCTTCTGCCTCATTTGAGTGATCTCTGAAACCTTGAAAAGTCTGACCGGAAATTAAAAAGCTTCTCAACACAGAACAACACTTTAGTTATGTTGAATTATTTTGATATTATTTTCTATTGAAGTATGAGTTAGAATATGACACCTTTATTATCGCCACAGCCTCGTTATCATTCCAACACACCGCGATCCGTTCTTCAAAGATAATTGACGACTGGGCGGGCCTCTATTTCCGGTCACGTGTGTTGTCGAGCCTTTTGTTCGTCCGTTCGTTTGTTTTAGATTGCCTTACCTTACGTAAGACACGGGCTCTTGCGTTGGTACCTCGTAGAACACCTTTTGTTGTCAACAATGGACTACATAGTTATCGCCAGTTTTGTTGCTAAGGAGCTTTTTGAAGTGTTGCAATCGCCCTAGCTTTGCATGTAGACGCAGCGGCTCCATTCTTAGGTAATGTGAATGCAACAATACATTTTCTTTCAGCATACTTTTTTTGCCTGATTCTATAAAAAGTGATCCTCTCAAGAAGCGTTTTCTTGTGTCTCCACCTAAGAAAAAGAATTTCCATTTTGGTATTTAACTAAAAGCAGTAAATACACAGGGGATAAATGTGTTGCGCGATGTTCTTTGATGTGATAAATCGCACATCATCACGAAGGGAATAAATGAAGACTTTCCTCGAACCGCCGGATATTTTTTCGGGGATTTAAACTCATAATAAATTCAGGAATTTTCATAAACATGTATGACGTAAACTAACGAAGGAACTTTTCATCATTCTTAATATGCTTATACTGGTTTGTTTGGGTTCATTTATATTTATATTTATCGTTCAAGGCATTTATCTCGTACAACTGGCAAAATCAAATAAGAAATATTAACAACTTTATCGAGAGGTTGTAGGCCTTCTCTACCACAGCTTACCAATTCCACAAGTTATGCAACTCACAAACGCACAGTTAAAGATTTAAGGTTTAAAGGCCACTCATGAATGGCAGAGGCAAGGGACAGTGACATTGCCCTAGCAGACAGGACAGTGCCCTAGAGACTGATCATTTATACATATGGTCAGAGTCCAAACACCCTCTCCACCCAAGCTAGGGCAAAGGAGGGCCAGGCAATGGCTGCTAATGACTCAGCAGATAGACCAATAGGCTCCCCCCCGACCCCCATCCTTAACTCACAAGGATGGTGAGGTTGCAGACACAAAAGAAACTAACCAGTTTGAGCGGGACTCGAACCCAGGTCCGGCGATCACCAGGTAGAGACGTTTTGAATAGATCACTTCAAGACGTTCCAAGTTCCGGGTTCTTTGATAGAGGTTAGGAAAAAGAAGATTGGGGGGGGGGGTTCGTTGTAGGAGGTGTTAATATTTGCACCATCACGACTTTCACTAACCACCAATCATCCAGATAGGATCTTATTCCTGATCTAGATATTAATCTGTGGCACCGTCGTTCAATTTTTTCATTATGCATGTTGCATAAGATTTTTTATAATTCTGACCATCCTTTACATTCAGATCTTCACGGACAGTTCCATCCTGTTCGCAATACTAGGC
>NC_090751.1:82745015-82767515 GCF_036898095.1 Palaemon carinicauda
ATTATTATTTTCGCTAAAGGCTTTAGACTGCTCGTTCTAGCGAGGATTGGCTCAGTTAGTGCTTATGCGAAAAGTCTCCCCTAGATACTAAAGAGAAAGTATCTGATATTTATACAGTATATGTATATATATATATATATATATATATATATATATATATATATATATATATATATATATATAAATTTGTGAATATACAGTATATGTATATATAAATATATGAATATATAAAAATAAGTATATAAATATCTATCTATCTATCTATCTATCTATCTATCTATCTATCATATATATATATATATATATATATATATATATATATATATATATATATATATATATATATATATATATATATATATATATATATATATATGGGTGACTTGAATGCTAGAGAGGCGGTGGAGAGGCAGAAGGTGTCATTGGGAAGTATGGCGTACCAGGTGAAAATGAGAGTGGCGAGAGACTGGTAGATATGTGTGTTGAGCAAGAGATGGTGATAATTTCTAGCTTTTTCAAAAAGAAAGATGAAAACAAGTATACATGGGTAAGAGTGGCAAATAGAAGAGTGGTAGAAAAGGCGTTAATAGATTATGTGTTGAAAACTAAAACAATATTTGGGAGATTGAAAGACGTGCACGTGTATAGGGGTATGGCTAACGGTATGCTTGATCATTTTTTGTTGGAAGGAAAATTAGTTGTAGCAAAAGAATGGGGGAATAGAGTAGGCGAATGTAAAAGGGAGCTAGTGAGGGTTGAAGAGCTAATAAAACCGGGGGTAAAAAGTAATCAGGAAAGGTTGAAAATGGCATATGACGAAGTAAAAGGAAGAGAAACTCATAATTTAGAGGAGGAGGGGAAGTTAGTAAAAGAAAATTTTGTTGGGATTGCAAGACATGTGTATAGCAAGAAGTTTGTTGGAAGCAGCATGAGGAAGGGCAGTGAATGGTGGAATGAAGGAGTGAAGGTAAAAGTGGAAGAGAAAAAGAGGGCTTTTGAAGAATGGCTGCAGAGTAATAGTGTAGAGAACATTGAAAGATATAGAGAGAAAAATGTGGAAATAAAGCGCAATGTAAATGAGGCAAAGAGGGCAGCTGACCTGAGGTGGGGTCAGGGATTGGGTCATTCATATGAAGAGGATAAGAAGAAGTTTTGGAAAGAAGTGAAGAGAGTAAGGAAGGCTGGTTCAAGAATTGAAGAGACAGTGAAAGATGGAAATGGAAGGTTGTTAAAAGGAGAGGAGACAAGGAAAAGGTGGGCGGAGTATTTTGAAAGTTTACTGAATGTAGAGGGTAATAGGGAGGCAGATATAATTGCTGTTGCAGGTGTTGAGGTACCGGTGATGGGAGATGAGAATGAGGGGGAGATTACAATAGAGGAAGTGAGGAGAGCACGAGATGAAACGAGAGTAGGAAAAGCATCTGGTATGGATGGTGTGAGAGCTGAGATGTTGAAGGAAGGGGTTGTGACTGTACTTGAATGGTTAGTGAAATTGTTTAATATGTGTTTTGTGTTGTCAATGGTACCAGTAGATTGGGTTTGCGCGTGTATTGTACCACTATAAAAGGGTGAGGGAGATATGCATGAGTGTTGTAATTCAAGGGGTATTAGTTTGTTGAGTGTAGTTGGAAAAGTGTATGGTAGAGTACTAATTAATAGGATTAAGGATAAAACAGAGAATGCAATCTTAGAAGTACAGGGTGGTTTTAGAAGAGGTATGGGTTGTATGAATCAGGTTTTTACTGTTAGGCAGATATGCAAGAAATATTTAGCAAAAGGTAAGGAGGTGTATGTTGCGTTTATGGATCTGGAGAAAGCGTATGATAGAGTTGATAGGGAAGCAATGTGGAATGTGATGAGGTTATATGGAGTTGGTGGAAGGTTGTTGCAAGCAATGAAAAGTTTTTACAAAGGTACTAAAGCATGTGTTAAGATAGAAAATGAAGTGAGCGATTGGTTTCCGGTGAAAGTGGGGCTGAGATAGGGATGTGTGATGTCGCCGTGGTTGTTTAACTTGTATGATGATGGAGTGGTGAGAGAGGTGAATGCTCGACTGCTTGGACGAGGATTAAAAATTGTAGACGAGATTGACTATGAATGGGAGGTAAATCAGTTGTTGTTTGCGGATGATACTATACTGGTTGCAGACATGGAAGAGAAGCTTGGCCGATTAGTGACGGAATTTGGAAGGGTGTGTGAGAGAAGGAAGTTGAGAGTTAATGTGGGTAAGAGTAAGGTTATGAGATGTACGAGAAAAGAAGGTGGTGTGAGGTTGAATGTCATGTAGAATGGAGAGTTACTTGAGGAGGTGGATCAGTTTAAGTACTTGGGGTCTGTTGTTGCAGCAAATGGTGGAGTGGAAGCAGATGTATGTCAGGGAGTAAATGAAGGATGCAAGGTGTTGGGGGCAGTTAAGGTAGTAGTAAAAAATAGAGGGTTGGGCATGAATGTAAAGAGAGTTCTATATGAGAAAGAGATTGTACCAACTGTGATGTATGGATCGCAGTTGTGCGGAATGAAAGTGACGGAGAGACAGAAATTGAATGTATTTGAGATGAAGTGTCTAAGGGGTATGGATGGTGTATCTTGAGTAGATAGGGTTAGGAAAGAAGTAGTGAGGGAGAGAACGGGTGTAAGAAAGGAGTTAGCAGCTAGAGTGGATATGAATGTGTTGAGGTGGTTTAGCCATGTTGAGAGAATGGAAAATGGCTGTCTGCTAAAGAAGGCAGTGAGTGCAAGAGTTGATGGGAGAAGTACAAGAGGAAGGCCAAGGTTTGGGTGGATGGATGAAGTGAAAGAAGGTCTGGGTCTGGGTGATAGGAGGATAGATGTGAGAGAGGCAAGAGAGTGTGCTAGAAATAGGAATGAATGACGAGCGATTGTGACGCAGTTCCGTTAGGCCCTGCTGCTTCCCCTGGTGCCTTGGATGATCGCGTAGGTAGCAGCAGTAGGGAATTCAGCGTTATGAAGCTTCATCTGTGGTGGATAACGGGGAAGGGTGGGCTGTGGCACCCTAGTGGTACCAGCCGAATACGGTTGAGTCCCTTGTCAGGCTGGGAGGAACGTTGAGAGGAGAGGTCCCCTTTTTTGTTTCATAAGTTTGATGTTGGCTGCCCCCCAAAATTGGGGGAAGTGCCTTGGTATATATATATATATATATATATATATATATATATATATATATATATATATATATATATATATATATATATATATACATATATATATACATACATATATATCTTTTTTTTCTTTTCACGCTCATGGGTAGAGGGAGCAGTCATACCGGTGAGAGGTACATTCGAAAACCACACACTCTCACAAATTGCCGAACCAGCGGGTTTTAGTTAGGAAAGTAGGAAGGGGGTGGGAACTGGGAAGGGTTAAATATGTGTGTGTGGTGTGTGCATATCTTTCTAAACATATAGATGAATAAAACCTTTGGAGATTTATAACCTCATCACTCATAGTTGTTGTAGCAATTATACTCGTTCTCAAATAATTTCTTGGAATAGTTGGAAGACCCAAACCTACATGACTGAAGACTATAAAGCGTGAAGTAGGAGATGGTGAATGGAGAAGTATTGAATTAAAAGCTCTAGATAGAGACGACTAGCGAAATCTAACCGAGGCCCTTTGCGCCGATAAGCGTAGGAGGAGATGATAATATGTCCTTGGTTTGTACTTTCTGTTACCTTTTTGAAATAGGAAAGAAAAATGGTTTTGTGATTCTATAATTTTTCCTTATCATTTCTAGGTATTATGTTTAGTTTTTTTTCCAATGAAGAATTTGTATTTTCTGTTCATCTCTTTTATGGTTAATTTAATCGTTTTCCATTTAACAACAACAACAACAACAACAACAACAACAACAACATCAACAACAATAATTGGCATGTGTAGATTTACTTCCAAACAGTTGAAAAGCAAATAAATATTCTGTACATTCGATGCTAAAAAAGCACTATTCTTAATATTATAAATGCATTAAAATCACATCTGTTTTTAAACCTACAGTTGCACATTTCATATGATAGCTGTCGTTTAACATTGAAATGATTCGTGCGGTTATCAAAAAAAAGTATGGATGCTATATCAACCATAGGTTCTGTGACGCCAAGATGAGTTCCTATTTAAGGAGCTCTTACAGTGATTTTTTTTTTTTTTTTTTTTTTTTTGAAGAATCTGAGGGAGGATGGAGGGCGAATTATCTCCAGGCTTAATGACATACAACTTCTCATTTCTACAGCATCGTCTCTCTCTCTCTCTCTCTCTCTCTCTCTCTCTCTCTCTCTCTCTCTCTCTCCCCATTCTTGTTGTTCTGGTCTGTTCTGTGAAGATTGCCTAGCCCGTGTCTTGCATAAGGCAAGGCAATCTTTACAGAACAGAACAGAACAACCAGAATGGCGAGAGAGAGAGAGAGAGAGAGAGAGAGAGAGAGAGAGAGAGAGAGAGAGAGAGAGAGAGAAACCAGTTGTGAATAATATAGTACCTACCCTATCTTCCATCTTGACTTACACTAACAGCATACGGCCCTTTCCTGTGGACACAACTCAGTCCTCAGTCTTCAGTTCCCACTTGGCCTCGACGCCGTGAACACGTCTTCTCCATACAGCCCGCCCACTCAAGACGAACACAAGGAGGCTGGCTACATTTATTTCACATTTTGGAGAGGTTCTTAATGGCGTTAGATTACAGATACATCTTTATTTTTAACTGTTCTGCGTGAAGTAATATCGACCGTCGGTCAGTTAATAATCTAATAAAATTTATTTTCTTTTCCAAGTGAATTTTATACAGTTGAAGTTCAGATTCAAGTTTACATACGTTGATATCTTTAATATTACCTATCTCTATCTTAGAACTTACTTGTTATATATTTTGATATCTATCCTATAATTCTAATTCTAGTAACATTTACTAGTGGCGACGACTATCTACCGCTAGAACAAGTAAAGCTAGGCCACGCTGGTCTTACATAAAGCTGGGTCATATCTGGGCCAAGTGACCTAATGTACTTTCTATTACTATCTGTTGTCTCTTTTGCACACGAGTAAACGGACATCATTAAGAATGAATTTTTCCAATTCTTATGATCCCTTTTTTTGTCACTTTACAAATGTATAAAAAGAAGGTATGAATACACAAATATATTTATACAATAATATTCTTGCACACTCATGCTATATATATATATATATATATATATATATATATATATATATATATATATATATATATATATATATATATATATATATATATACACGTATATATATATTTATTTATTCATGTATATATATATTTATATATATATCATATATATATATATATATATATATATATATATATATATATATATATATATATATATATATATATATATATATATATATATATATATATATATATATATATATATATATATATATATATACGCACACAGTGGGCGGTCATTTTTCAGGTCTTTAGTCCCTACCTTTTTGTGAATTAGTATAATGATAGTTTTTCCAAGCTGTAGGCGCAGAGCATTCTTGTAGACGTTTTGTGCAAAGGTCAGCGAGTTTTTCTACTATAAACTTTTCTCCATCTATCATCTAATCAACTGTTAGGCCTCCTCCTACAGGTTTGCCTCTTATCGTGACTTTTAATATCTTAAATAATTTTACTTTTGGTACCAGATCAGGTGTTTCATTATTTCAACAGGCGAAGTTATTTCTTATATCCCTATTGTATAGCATTGTATAGAAATCCTCTGGAATTTTTATCACTGCATCTCGTTTTTTTTTTTTTTTTTTTTTTTCTTATATTTCCATTTTCATCCTTGTAAGTAAGCATCCGTTGGCGCACTGCTCCAAGTCTCCTTTTCATCAATTTGATGCTTCTTCCTTTCTTTAGGATTTCCTCATTTTTTGTCTGATTGTGTTCACGAATATCTTGGGGTTTTTAGTTTGTTTATTGTTTTGGATATTTGTGCTAATTCCATTTCATCTCTCTTGAATTTTACCCTCATTTCCAATCTTTTCTTTATTAGAATTTTGGTCTTTCCTGACACTTTTCCTTGGTCTTGTTAAGGGACTTTTCCACCTATATCATGTGCGGATTCCATTACAATTTTTTTTAAATTACTATTAACTTCTTCTTTACTTGCTTCCATTTCATCATGTAGCTGGGAGTACCTATTTTGTATTGCTGAAATTTAAAAACTCATCAGATTTTTCTCTTGTTACAGTAGTGTTTATTTCTATCTTAAAATGAGCTTTTCCTCTCTCTTTCCATAGATCTAGACAAATCTTGCTTCTCACCATTCTATGGTCGTTTGATTTAAATAGTTTATCACTGTTATATCTTTAAGTAAATTAATGTTTTCACTGAGAATAAAATCTATTTCATCTTTTCTTTCTCTATTTGGGCTTCTTCGTGTTCATTTTCTATGTTGCCTTTTATAAAAAAAATTGTGTTCATAATTTTAAGGTTGTTTCTTCCAGCAAATTCTTCAAGCATGTCTCCTCTGTCATTCCTTGTGCCTCCTCCAAATTTACCTACTTCTGATTCTCCTCTCTTCTTTTGACCTACTTTAGCATTGAAATCACCCAAAAGAAATGTAAACTGAGTCTTATGTCCTTTTAAAGATATCTCCAGATCTTCATAACTTTCTATTTCTTTCTGTGTTTGGGTTGTGGTGGCTGATGTGGTAACGTCGCTGACTGGTGAACGCAAAACTGCGGTTCAAGTCCCGTTCCAACTCGTTAGTTCCTTCCGTCGCTGCAACCTAACGATGGTGGGTTTGGGGGAGCCTATAGGTCTATCTGCTTAGTCATCAGCTGCCATTGTTTGGCCCTCCTTGGTCGTAGCATGGGTGGAGAGGGCCTTGGACGCTGATCATATGAATATATGGTCAGTCTCTAGGGCATTGTCCTGCTTAATACGGCAATGTCACTGTCCCTTGCCTCTGTCATTCGTGATTGGCCTTTAAACCTTTAAACGGGATATTGTTAGCGCATACGTTTGAATGATCTTTAATCAAAGACGGGTAAATGGAGTAAAATCCCAAAGTCATCCTAAAGAGCAGCTTTTGTTGGAGAAGCCCTCGCCCTCTCACCAAGAAATCAGGTCAAATATGCTTGTCAATAATCACTTTCAAGGCGAATGCAGTCAAAGACTTAGGGAGGAAGCTACGAAAGTATTCTTGACCTTTGAATTAATAGAGTTCTCTATATCTATCTACTTATCTATCCACTCGCAAAAACGTTTGGATATCTCTGTCTATCTGTCTATCAACTCACTCAAGAATATTTATTTGCTTTTATGATTGAATGTCCTTAATTTGATCAGTATGATTATGCACCGACATAGTGATATGTTCCATATTCGAAGCGCTTTTAAATATTTTTTTTTTATTGTGGGGTGGGATGCAAAGAAATTGTTATAAATAATTTTATTAATCGAAAATTGTATAAAAAAAATGCCCAGTTGTGGTCATGATATATTTACATTAGGATCAATCTCACAATTCCAGTTTTTATTCTATCGATGTTGTCACGCAGGATCAGCAAGGTACTGTGGTAATACATGCAGGTCACTTCACGTGGTGCACTGTAGGAATTACTGAAGGGTCTTTGCTCTGTAACCTTGTCCTTTAGTGCACCCTCTTTTTAACCTTCTCTTTAATCTTCCTTCCAGCTCCCTTCCTTATAATTTGCTACCTAATCTCTTTGAAATTTTAGTTGAATAGAAAATGTGATATTGGTGCTATTCTAAATTTGGCTTTTGATATGATGGTAAAGAATTTAGTGAAAGCTACGGTAATCGTAAGTGCATCATTTTGATAAAATTAATATTACCTCAAAATTATCTTTACAACGTGCTTCAAATTACATTTATGTTGGTAATGAACAGTACCCTTATCATTCAGTTTGCAAATGACCTTCTCATGACGACCCATTGAAAGCTGTATTTATCAGAGTGCAGATTGTTCTAGGCTTTGAGAAAGGATTTCATAACATCCTGCATCTGGTAATAGCCTGTGTTTTATTCTGTGTCGATGGTTACATTGCTTAAGAGGCTGTTCTTATTACTGGCAGCGTTTGCGTCGTAAGACCTACTTCTGTTGAAAAAAAAAAAATCATGAAATGCAATTAGGTTGGTTTTCATTACGTTCCGAACACAACCATAGCTTAGCCATTGCATTGCCAATAAGAATACTCGTATCCTTGACAAATTGTCGATTCTAACCCGTTTGTTTGTTAATGAACTTCCTAGACGGCATAAACGTTTTATTCTCCAAACCACAGCCTCGTATATACAGTTTCCGTTCATGAACGTAAGCCTTCCATAACCAGTTTTGCTCAGCGCTGAAGACTTATACACATGTTAACGTCCTCAAAAACTTTTTGTCAACGATGAAGTTACTGAACCTGTAAGGGGGAGAAGATTGAGGGGGAGGTAGAGAACTGGATGGCGAGATAAGGTGAAGGATGATATGGAGAGAAGAAGTTTGGTGGAAGAGGATGCCTTTTATAGAAGGCATTGGAGAGGGTGCATCAGGCAACCGACCCCTTAATGTACGGATAACAGTGGGGAAAAAGATGAAGTAACTGAACCAAAAACAATGATTGCCTTGTTTATTCTTTATATATTTGGTATTCATAAAATGGCAATATATCGTGGCTTTCTCTTCCGTGTACATAGATTAGCTAACTTCGTGTGATGGTAGTGGCAGTCTTATTGGCAGAAAATTCTTCAGATGTCTGTGGCAAAACAGGCGATACATTTGCAATTGCAGGTCATTCGGCTTCGCCTTGGCCAGCTCTACAAGAGTCAAACTTGATTCTTTGAGCAGTTAAATATACGTTTTTAGTAATAATAATCTGGCTTCGCTATACATTTCTCCATTCTTCCTGTAGAGGCTTTAATGCATAACAGATGAAAAGAGAATCTGGTTCATTGCGCAATTTATCAATAACAATTTACAGAGAGGCATAACTTATGCCATATTTGGCTCATATCATTATAAGCACCCAAGATGATTATAAGGTATACGAGAAAAACCTCTCCCCGCCCCTACCACTCCCGCCAAGCAAGAATGATGCTTCAAAATGTGCGAGTTTGCCGAGATCCTTCTCTCTAGGATTCCTTTCTCTTTCCTTTCTCTGAGGAACAGGTCTTCAGTCTCCCCCTTTCCCGGGACCTACTGCCACCACCCGCATGTAGACCGGTTGTAGTACCAGAGGTTTAAAGGGACCTTGGTGGTACCCCCACGGTCTTGGTTGATGGTCCCTTGACCTGCCATGCAAGGCTTTGGCGATCCGTGGAAACGTGTCTTATTCCTCCCTCTCTCCCCAGGCAGAGTTTAATCTCGAGTAATAGGAAGAAAAGCCAAGCAGTGTTGTGTATATATATATATATATATATATATATATATATATATATATATATATATATATATATATATATATATATATATATATATATATTATATATATATATATTTATATGCATATATATATGTGTGTGTATACATACATATATATATATATATATATATATATATATATATATATATATATATATATATATATATGTGTGTGTGTGTGTGTATACATATGTATATATATATATATATATATATATATATATATATATATATATATATATATATATATATATATATATTATAAATATGTATATATATGTATATATATAATATATATATATATATATATATATATATATATATATATATATATATATATGTATATATATATATATATATATATATATATATATGTATATATATATATATATATATATATATATATATATATATATATATATATATATATATATAGTTAGTTAGTTAGTTAGTTTAAGCGTACTATTCCGTAGGGAGGTAATGCTGTCGGTGACCTCATGCAGTGCACTGTATTCACCTTTAGAAAAAAAAACGCAATTTTAATCGGGAATTCTCCATAGAAATATACTGTTCATAACTGTATTTCAGTAAAATATAGGCGACCGTAATTTTATCCTACTTTGTTATTATCTTATTACAGCTTGGTGACCGTAATATCACTCATTTACGTCAGTATATCCGTTTTTAAAAAAGGTAAAAATCCTGGAATAAATGTTGCCAGACTTTTTCCGTTTTTTAATGCAAATTTTTAACAGTGAATCTATTAGCTCCACTTGCTTCCTATCCATCAAATTTACCTTCCTTTTTGACGTTAATAATATTTTAAATATCTTTCTTTAAAGCAAACGTAAGTTGATACCTTAAGTCTTCTCTTCATCATTTTGATGCTTCTTCCATCCTTTAGGGTTTCATCAATATTGATTTAATTGTGCTTACGAATGTCTTGTGTTTTTATATTGTTTAAAATTTTTGAAATTGTTATTATCATTAAAATCATAGAAATGATTATTATTATTATGAAAATTATTGAAATTATCCTGCTTGGTTCCCACCCCCAGTTACCCTTGGGCCATGAAAGGCCTCACAAGCCCCAGCGCTTTGTTGTATAATTAAAATTAATAAACCCCTTACTGTAGAGTATCGATGGAACTAAAATCAAGATCTCAGTTCCCAGGTAAAATCTTCATAGTTTCCTGCACAGCAAAGATGGCTTCATGCAGTTGATGTCTTTCAAGCAAAGTCCCACGTGTCACTTTTATTTGCCGTTTATCTTATATATTCATATGTTATGGACGTCTGTCAGCTTCCATTGTGAACAGGGTTTTATAATTTTCTTACCAAATACTGCAACTGCGGGATTATCTTTTGACGGTCCAGACAAAAGAATTCCTTCAGCCTCAGCGTCTCAGATTATATCTCGCTCTGATGTCATATTTTATTCAAGAATAAATTACCCGAGATTATATCAATGGGTTTCAATATTCAATTTTTATGTAATGCTTTGTTATTATTATTAAGCTCCACAAGAGTTGGAAGGTCCAGGCCTACAGGGCTGAGGACTATGAAACGTGAAGTAGGAGATGGTGAATGGAGAAGTATTGATTTAAAAGCTCAAGATAGAGACCACTCACGAAATCTAACCGAGGCCCTTTGCATCAAAAGGCGTTTTAGATGATGATGATTATTATTATTATTATTATTATTATTATTATTATTATTATTATTATTATTATTATTATTATTATTATTATTATTATTATTATTATTATTAACTAACCTACAACCATTGTAGGAAAAACAGGAAGATACAAGCGTTAGGGCTCCAACAGGGAGAATAGACCAGTGAGGGAAAAATATAAAGAAATTAATAAGTTATATATGAGAAGTAGTGAACCTGAAATATATTTATCAATAGAACTAAAAATGTAAGGTGTGTAGTTGGTTGGCCATAACACCTGCCACCTGTTGAGATACTACCACTAGAGTTATTGTGATCTTTGACTGGCCAAATAGTACTACACTGAAACCCTCTTCGGTTACGGCTCATTTTTTGCTTTACCTACACATATATCGAAGAGTGTGGCCCATTCTCTATACATTCTCCACTTTCCTAATACACCTAACAACACTAGTATAATCGAAAAAAGTCTTTTTTTCTTAAGGGATTAAATACAGCCCTGTAATTGTTCAGTGGCCACTTTTCTTTTTTAAGTGTAGTAAAGACTCTTTAGCTATGGCAAGCAGCGCTTCTTAGAGAAGGACACTCCAAAATCAAACCATTGTTCTCGAGTCCTGGGTAGTGCCATAGCCTCTGTACCATGGTCTTCCACTGTCTTGGGGTAGAGTTTTCTTGCTTGAAGGTACACCCAGGCACACTATTTTATCTGTTTCCATATTTTCTTTTGCTCACTGGGCTATTCTCCTAGTTGGAGTCCTTGGGCTTATATCATCCTATTTTTCCAGCCAGTGTTAAAGCATAGGTAGTAGTAATAATAATAATAAAAATAAAAATAATAATAATAATAATAATAATATCATATCCCTCATTATATAGGAAACTAGTTTACGCAACCCGTCAAAAAATGACAGCTAAATATTTACTGCATATCTACGTAAATATTTAGCTGTCATTTTTTGACGGGTTGCGTACACTAGTTTCCTATATAACGAGGGATATGATATTATTATTATTATTATTATTATCATTATTTTTATTATTATTATTACTACTACCTATGCTATAACACTAGCTGGAAAAATAGGATGATATAAGCCCAAGGACTCCAACTAGGAGAAAAGCCCAGTGTGCAAAAGAAAATATGGAAACAGATAAAATAGTGTGCCTGAGTGTACCTTCAAGCAAGAGAACTCTACCCCAAGTCAGTGGAAGACCACCACAACCTCCCCCCCCCCCCTCTCACCAGACTATGACTACCCCCTCTCCCCCTGCTCAAAGGAAGGGGAGAGCCTAGCGTTACCGAAAAGAGATACACACACACAAACACACACACATATATGTATATATATATATATATATATATATATATATATATATATATATATATGTTTATATATATTTGTATATATATATATGTATATATATATATATATATATATATATATATATATATATATATATATATATATATATATATATATATATATATATATATATATAAATATATATATCCAGACATTTTCTCATTATTATGTAGAAGTGATGATGCTTTTCGACTATCCTTTACACAGCTAGACCGAGGTAGGTGTTATTGTTGTGTAAAAATCTTGTGATTAATTATTCATTATTCGTCATCCTTTTGAGGAGTTCACAAAACTGAGGATCACCAGAGGCCGAGTAGGAAAAATCGACATCACGAGAAAAACCTGTTTCTAGATTGGCAATTTTCAAACGCTCATATCTTGGCTATACATAAACAGATTTTATATACTTTTGGAGTCTATTTATCCAAGTACCATTTATAATGAGAATAGAAAACAGTTCTTAGAAGACACTTAAGAAAGTAGAAAATTCATGATTTAAGCTCTGGCGAACTTAGCTGTAATATGAACGCCCCATGAGTAATTTAGCTAAATTAAAGACGAATGTTACATAGAGCTCGCACATCCATCGACGTTCAAATCGTTCAAAAGTGCACAGTTTTTGCAGATACTTTTCAATTGAACAGATTGACAAAGTCTCCTTTCATAGTTTATATAGGACTTTTCTATGTAATGTTGTTTCTGATATTAAAATGTCTTATAATTACGCCATAATTTCTCATTTACAGTTTATTCATTAATTCTCTATTTACTTTCCGCACTGGGATATGTTCCCTGTTAGTAGCCCTTAAGCTTCGAGCATTCTGCATTTCCAATTAGAGTTACAGCTTGGATAATAGTAATCAAAGTTTTTTTAACACAATAAATTCTAATGACCATCAGTATTTTCGGTAATTTAAAAAGGCACAGTATCTTAATGTGGAAATATTACTCCAATTAGAACTACAGTAGTTATATAATATCATAATTAATTATCAATCATCATCTCCTCTCACGCCTATTGACGCAAAGGGCCTCGGTAAGATTTCGCCAGTCGTCTCTGTCTTGAGCCTTTAAATCAATACTTCTCCATTCATCATCTTCTTCACGCTTTATAGTCTTCAGCCATGTAGCCATGTAGGTCTGGGTCTTCCAACTCTTCTAGTGCCTTGTGGAGCCCAGCAGAAAGTTTGATGAACTAATGTCCCTTGGGGAATGCGAAGAGTATGCTCAAACCATCTCCAGCTACCCCTCACCATGTTCTCATGATTATCATTATAGTAATTACTTGGGCAATTAGAAACAGAACACAGCTTTAAAACGGTACAATAATGAATACAGACTTTGATTTTTTTTTTTAATCATACAATACTTGATGTTCATATCATTTCACCCTGGCAGAGTATTTAATTTTCGAGGATTGAACGTAAGATGGTTGGCCCATGTTTAATACCATTTGTTCGTAAACCAGTCTGTCTTTAATAGTGGTGAAAGTAATGAATAAGTCCTAGAGATAATTAGGCTTGAATTCGAGTAAGATTGTTTGGAGAATTTAATTTTCTGGACAATGTAACAACCCACTAGAAAAACTCTCGGAAAACTCTGTTACGACACCTCTGTTCTTACAGCCCAAATCTTGCAACCTTTCCTAGTCTTGCTTGCGTAATGAGCTCGGGTGAAATCTCGAGGTGTGTTGGTGCCCAGAAAAGCCAGCAAAAAAGATAGTTTTAGTTCATTGGAATCACTGTAATTCTGCCTTCAGCTGCTGTTCTTGTTTCAAGTTGAAATGCCGATGCATAAACTGTAACTCCAGCAGGAAGTATCGTGATAAACAGATGAAGAGATTCGGTTAACCAAAGTGATGATAGTATTTGTTAGCAATCATACCTTCTCCCAATATGAAGCAGGGGTTACTGACTGATAAGTAACATCGCCAAAGTAACGGTGACGAACATTTCGAGTTATGAGTTAAAAGATTTGTCGACGTAAAAGTTAACAAGTATGGATTGACACAGACCGCTGGGCGATCTTCTTGAGGAGCCAGGCTAAGACCAGTTCCCCTTGGTTTGCCCTTGGTGCATTCGAGGAATGGTTATAATTTGAGTGACGAAGGAAGGTAGGTGGAGTTCCGCAGAGAAAGAGAGAAGAAGAAGAAGGAAAGATCGACTGTGAGAAGTGCACTGACTGGGAAAACCTATTTGCGTTGCTACCTCCGCATTAAAAAAAGAAAAAAAAAAAAAAAAAAAAAAAAAAAAAAGGTTGCTGGAGGGTGACTTCAGGACCGTCGTTTAGACAAAAAATGGAACGCGGTGAGGCAAAAATGAGACTAATAATTACTGAGATAATGATGCAAATAGCCATTATGGCGACTCTTCCAAATGGAGGTCGGCTTGAAGAACAAAGCCTCGCCCGAAGAAAGAAAGAAGTGAGATAATATACTTAACGTTCAATGCAAAATTTTATATAATGCAAACGTTTTTATCATTAAACTTTATCATCTAGATATTTCTGATTTTATCCTTTTAGAAAACAATGGCGGTATCTTAAGGTGTTTATCTAGACAGGAACTTGATAAAAAAAAAGAAAAGAAAAAAAAAACATTTGAGCTTCTCTGTTTTTAGACGACGAATATTAAAGATACTTATTATTCAAATCAATAATGTTTATGTATCAACGAGAAAATCATTACTTATATCGCTAGTTTAGTTATAAAGTGAAGATTTTTTCCTTTGATAATAATAATTATGATAATATTAATAATTATGATAATAATAATAATAGCAACAGTACAAGAACAGGCCTTAAGAACAATAAATATTCAACGAGCAATAGACCGACTTATCATCTCGTCAAAGTGCTAGAAATATGTGGCAAAAGAAGAAACTATTAACCACATCGCCAGTGAATGTTCAATACTTGCTAAGAATCAATATAAGAAACGACACGATACAGTAGCTAAAACTCTCCATTTGAGTCTCAGTAGAAAATGTGAAATACAATGTAGGAGCAAATGGTACGAACAAGAACCTCAAGCTGTGGTAGAAAATGATCAGGTTAAACTACTCTGGGATTGCAGTATAAGGACGGACAGGATGATATAAGTGTATCGACTAGACGTCAATCTGGTCCACAAGACAATGAAAAAAGTATTACTCATAGATGTCGCTGTAACGCGGATTCACCAGTGGAAGATAAGGGGAGATAAAAAATAGAAAAGTGTCAAGACCTATGGATCAAATTGAGAAGGCTACGGAATATGTAGTTAAATGTGGTGCCAATCATCTATAGGGGCACTAGGGACCATAACCAAGTCATTGAAAAGGAATCTGGAGAAGATAGGAGCCGATATACACCCCCCCCCCCAAGACTTGTGCAGAAGAGCGTGCTACTTGAAGCAACACCTATAGTGAGGAAAGTAATGGATTCCTAAGGGAGCCGGATGTCACCCTGAACCCCATAATATAAGCCACCAGTCTCTGTAGACTGATAAAAAAAGTAGCAAAAACAGAAAATGTTTTATTTACAATTACTGATATTTTCTTAGCATTGGCTGAGAGCAAAATGTCTCACGACCTTGGGAGAACTTTTGAGTCAGAAAAAGACGCCTGAAATCATTATTTATCATATTTCTAAATTGCAGGAAATTTCACCAGATGCATCTCTTCCTGCCAAAAAAAAAAAAAAAAAAAAAAAAAATATGAACAATTGATTTTGCATACTTCCAGACTTTGTGATATATATGTATATATAATATTTACATTTGAGTCAATAATAATAAATAACAGAATAAAAAATAGATACTGGACGAGGTATAGTAAAAATCAATTGCTAATACATAGAGCTCAGGCGAAAACTCGTAAATATGTTTTCATTGCACACTTGTTTGAATTCAGTCTTGTTCAGATGCTTGTGGGAATAAATTTGAATACAGATCCAGAAAAAAATAGAATAAAAAAAGAATACCTTCGAAAAATTCCCAGAACTACAAAATATAATAAACTTGTTTCTTAAAATGAGTATCATAAGTCTTGAAGCTAAATCCTTTCCAGTGACGTCCAGTATGGAATTCTCCCATCTTTTATAGCTTGCTGTGTCTAGGCTCATTCCATTGGGTCTGGTTTGTTTGCAACCTTGGAAGATGACGCAATACCTCTCCAGTCCCCAGTTTCTCAGCATTCCCAAAACCAGCACAAACTGCAATTGTGCGAACCTGTTGGAAACTTCTCTGCTTGGTAATCTGGTGGATGGGAGTTCGTAAACCGCTCAAGTTCGATAGTGTCAAGTAGTATCTACAGCCTCATCATCTTTGTGAGCTAAAGATGGGGGATTTTGGGGGAGCCTGCCTGTATGTCTTATCTACTGCCATTGCCTGGCCCGCCCTGGTCCTAGCTTGAGAGAGAGGGTGTTTGGGCGCTGATCATATGCATGTATGGTCAGCCCATTGGGCATTGTTCTGTCTATTTCCTCTGCCATTCATGAGTAACATTTAAACCTTTAAGAGTTATTTCAAATCAAAAATATCATTATGTATATGCGAGCAAATATATACATATTAGTTCAATAATTAACATTTTATTGTACGATACATTATCCTATAAAATTCTGCTTTTATGATGTTTAAAAACTGCTTCGCATTTGATTTGATCTCTTTGAATATGCAATATATACATCGAACCTTCAGTATCATTAAGAGTTACGGTCCACGTGGTTATTATATGCAAATGAGGAGATGCGTTTCCTCTGTTTCAAAGTCATACGGTAAATCTGTTCTAGAATCCTGCAACATCACGGAATCTACAGTTTGTGGAAACCTTGCACTGCGCCAATTGAACCACATTATCAATAGCTTAGTGCTCTATTGAATTTTCTAGCAATTACTATAACCAACCCTGCCTGTTTCGTTCACTGAACCCCTTCCCTTAAATGGATTAATGGAATACTCAGGACGGATTGAAATTGTATCTAATTTTCCTTCTTAATTTATTCTGCGAAATGTTTTGACGTCACCTAAATCAAAACTCTCTTATACTTCAATTAAAAAGTACCAGCCACTACTAGCATCGCTACTAGCATCTTCGTCCTTTGTATTTCTAATAGTTCTGAAAAATAATTTATATTACTTGATTATAGCTTTCAGACTTACAGTTTTCTAAGCAATATCATAACAGTATCAAATTTATGTCAAATATCTCAAAATTCTCTTTTCCTCAAATATCATGAGGTGAATTATTAGATTTTTCTTGTTGCCAGGTAACGACTCATATTGCAAAACAGAAGTAGTGGCTCAGTGTAAAGGAGTTTTTACTCTCTTTTTGGGACACTGGGACTACACACATAAATTCTGAAGGTCAAGGTAAGCTTCAGTGGCGAGTCTGGTCAGTTGAATTGCTGCTTGACCTAGTAACATCAGGAGTCAAGTAGCTATTTATAAAGTAATGTTAATTCATTTAGACCCAGTGTTGTTCTATCTTGTCCCTCCTAATCTCGTTTTTTTTTAAGTTTTGTATAGCATTTATATGATAGATCTAATCTAATTATTCACTACTTCTCTTCTAGTTGATTTATTGCCTTATTTCTTTTCCTCACTGTGTTATATCCCCTTTTGGAGCCCTTTAGCTTATAGCATTCTGCTTTTCCAACTAGGGTTGTAGCTTAGCTTGTAATAATAATAATAATAATAATAATAATAATAATAATAATAATAACCGGTTAATTTTCTTAATAATGCACCAGACAGCTTATTCTAATTTCCATAAGTGAGATTTTACTTGCTGGTCGAACGTTGCAGTTGTAAAGACCCAGAGAGTGAATTTCATTTCGAGTGCCGTGATGAGGATGGTAATTATCCTCTTTATGTTGCAAATAAATCAAGCAGGGTTTTTGAGTTCAGTGAAGCAGTTGTCCTCCTTCACAGATCTTTTATCAATCCATTGTTTCGTTATATTTTTCCTGATATGAGCTGATTCAAATGTTATTTTTTTATTTTTCTCAAGCCTTCCCCATCAGAAAATCGGTGTCAATGACCTTAGATGTCAATATGCCAGATAACTCCTAATTAATCAATCAATCTCATCGGAAAATCTATTAAAAGTAAGGTTGCTATCCCCCTGACTATGGAGCTTTATTCAGACATATGGACGTTCATGATGGTTACCAGTAAAATCAACGTCAAGGGCTCTAACAGTGATCGCGTTGGAGAGACCAGTCATCGATTTTTCAAAGGCCCATAAAAGAAGCTAGAGAAATCAAATAAACCACCATATTTCAGCCAATACACATTGGCCCTCTTCACGGTGTTAAAGGAGATATCAGGGCTAATTTGTAGGCTGTAATAGATTATAGGTAGGAGACTTACATAGAGGAGTCTCTATGGGCATGGATGATTTGTAACCTGCATAATTTTCAACTATTCTATCCAATCTATACAGACAAGAGAAGGTAGAGACAGAAAACTTCCGCCAGGTTAAAGATCTCTGGTTTCAGTATCATCAGAGTAGATACACAGCTAAACGTCAGCCGGGCAAGCATAACTCTCAACTGTGGTGCCAAACCACAGCAGTAGCCTGCCCAGTAAACAGCATAAACTTCCGAGCTGGAATCATTAAGTAGTTTCGCGACTCCGTTATCTTTGATAACATTACACATGGTAACGTAGAATTAAGCCCAACAAATTACCTAATAGTCTTGTAGGAAGTCAACAATAGATACTAGGCGTTAACAAGTTAGTGTTTTTAATACAAACGGTACTCGTTTTTATATCAAGTTTATATATATCGTATTTTGAAGTTAAATAAACTTAATTACTTTAAATTTATTGAGGATAAAGTACAGAAGTCTTAACATAACTTGACATCGAAAGTAAGAGATCGCAAATTAAAGAGATGGGGTCATGCAATCGGCTTTATAACTTGATTCTCATGAATTCTCAAGCAGAGCAGAGGACGAAGGAGGAGGAATGAGCAGGTCATACTTGCCATCAACTTTCTAATCTCATGCTTATGTGGTCGGTTTAAAAAAAAAAAAAAAAAAAAAAAAGAAGAGTTCTTTGCCAAAACGCTTGTCTTGTGAAAGCGGCGAGAAATGTCAGTTCTTAACTTTGGGTAGTGACCTTAAGCTGTGTATGAAGGGTGATTTAAGATATCAATAACCGGAAAATATCGGTTATAAGAATTGCCAATAAGAATGTAACACAAAAGGAAAATCCCCTATATAATTTATTTAAAATCAGTCGTCATTTTTAATACATTGTTGAAACAAATGGTAATTTTAATCGGAAATTCTCCGTAAAAACATACCGTTTTCAGCTGTATTTCAGTTAAACACAGGTGACCGTAATTTTAGCCTACTTTGTTATTATCTTTTACGGGTTGGTGATCGTAATATCACTCATATACGTCAATATATCCTTTTCAAAGCGGCAAAAATCTTTGAATAAATGTTGACAAGAATTCTCCGTTTTTTTTTTTTTTTTTTTTTTTTTTGGGGGGGGGTTGGGGGGTGGGGGGGGAGGGGGTTGGGGGCAAATCAAATTGGTAACAGTGTACATACGCCGAATCTTCAGCGACGTTAATGAATAATTGAAAAACAATCTCCGGTAATGTACACCTCAGGATAGGGTTAAATGATGACCTTAGATTACTAAGCGATTTTCGAAATCTTCTTAACTTAATACTTGCTTATTTTTTGACGGGTCATGCTGCCAATCAGAGTAACGAGAAGCAAGGACAACTTATTGCTTCAGATCAAAGACTTTTTTTTTCTTTCTTCTTCTTTTTGCGTTCTATTTTAATTGATCATTTGTGGTATCTCGCTTTTTATTGTGATTAGGATTCTTTGCCATCAGCCAAAACAGTATTATGATTTTAAGTGTGCGATTTTATAAATCTCTTATACCTCGTTTTTGTAAATTCTCCTTTTTTGTAAATGGCAATGGTGACTGTTCACTCTTGGTTAATTCTAATTGTCAGGCCTTCTCCACAACGAGGCTCAATACTACGCAGTATTCTAGAAGTTTTATTCCAGTTATGACCAAGTTGTGGAATGGTCTTCATAATCATGTACTTGAATCGGTGGAACTTTAAAAGTTCAAACGCGCAGCAAATGTTTTTATATTGAACAGGCTGACATAAGTCTTTTCATAGTTTATATATGAAATATCTATTTTGATTTTGTCACTGTTTTTTAAATATTTTATTTTAATTGTTCATTACTTCTCATATCGTTTATCTATTTCCTTATTTCCTTTCCTCGCTGGGCTATTTTCCCTGTTGGAGCCCTTGGTCTTATAGCATCTTGAATTTCCAACTAGGGTTGTATCTTAGCTAATAATAATAATAATAATGATAATAATAATAAGAGTGATGATGATGATGCATTGCTTATCACAAGTTTTCTTCTTTTCGTTTTAATCAATATCTATTTTACTTTAATATTTAAAAATCCCAATTTTTTTATTTTTTTTATTTTTTTTCGATAATTGTTACATTTGCTTTTATAAAATATTAATATGATATCCAGTCACCTTTTAAATTTCGTGGAGTCATTGCGTTTTCAGAAATCTCTTTAGGGAGTCGATATAACTTTCAATTTTCGGTATAAATTAATCTATGTTTTTTTTTATCCTAAAAGTAAGTTTATCGATTATAAAAGTGCAAGAAGTTATAAATGCAATAATACATATACTGTATATATATATATATATATATATATATATATATATATATATATATATATATATATATATATATATATATATATATATATATGTATATATATGTATATATATATACTGTATATATGTGTGTGTGTGTGGGTGGGTGGGTTTATGTGTGAGTTTGTATGTCTTCGTGTACATATATGTAATCAAGAGAGAGAGAGAGAGAGAGAGAGAGAGAGAGAGAGAGAGAGAGAGAGAGAGAGAGAGAGAGAGAGAGAGAGAGAGAGAGAGAGAGATTACAAATTAGATGATGCACCTATTCTAATTTAAACATGCATTTCCCAGCAAGTAATTCTTTAATGAAATTGCATGCATCCTTCTCACCAATTTTTTTCTTATTAATCTTTTTATTCAACTATCTATCAAACACATAGTTTACTTCTTACGTCAGTGAAGACAATATTCTCCTCGCTCAGGATTCGAACCTGGGTCCTCTTTCGGTTCCCAGGAAGTCTATTGGGTTGAGGTCAAGAATAATATTGAAACACAAATAATATTGTTTTTCTAATTTTAGGTTTTGGAAAGACGGAAAAAGGACGAGCACGGTTATTTGAAAACAAAAATAAAAACGAAAAAAAAAACGGGAAAAGGAGGAGAATTTGAATACTGAAGAAAATAGGAGAAAGCGAGAAAGAGATAAGAGAGGAGAAAATACGAGAAAGCGAGAAAGAAGTCAAGCATCAGCGGAGAAAGTACAATTGCTTTTGCAATAACAGTATAAAAGTATTCAATAAAGACTGGTGTTCATAGCAAGCAAAATGCTGTCACCGTGTACCATACTCAAGATGTACTGGAGAACTTTTGTTCTCGTGCTATCTCCAATCCTTGTGGCCATCTTGCCTATTGTTTCTGCTACGGATGTAAGTATAAGTATAAGTTTAAGTATTTATTTCATTAGGATACTCTTGCAAAAGGAAATATAATGAAATAAACCCCTTTCTTCCATGATCAAAACCCCACTTTTGTCATATCTTACCTAGATCTTAAATTTGTATATAAATATTTATATACTTTTAAAAGATAGCTTTCTTACTGACTATTTATATCGGCATTCTGAACAACAAATGTATAAAACCAACCCTGCTAGAACGGGTAACAGAGATGCAAGTGACTTTTTCAGGGTTCAAAATTGGGAAGCAGATATTCCCTACCCCCCCCCCCAAAAAAAAAAGTGTCAAAGACCGAAGAGATATGTGGGTGAAATTCAGGTTATCAGAAAGAGAAAATCAGAGATTATATATATGTTTCTAGATGAGTCTGGATTTCCGTTTAACTTTGCTTTGAAAAGTATTGTTGATTTAATTGATTTGCTTATACGGAATGTCTTCAT
>NC_090751.1:82772515-82782515 GCF_036898095.1 Palaemon carinicauda
TGCTCTTCATGTGACGACGGAAGGAGATTGTTTTACTGAAGTCTTAAGTATAAGAGTATTACTTTATTAATGATTATCTCAAATTCACAATAATATCTATATCCACGAGATGAATGTAATAATATGTTCATAAGTTTTTGAAACAATGGTTATATATATATATATATATATATATATATATATATATATATATATATATATATATATATATATATATATATATATATATATATATATAAATTTACAAACATTCTTGTTTTGTGTTAGTCTGAACACCTCTGTGTTATGACTATTTCAGTCAAGTGATAAGATTGAAGAGACTGTTATACCAAATGGAGACTTCGTTGTCATCTCTAACGTTCAGGCTCCACTGGAGCTACAAGGAATAGAAAATGGCGGTTACGTTCTTGACAGTGATTGGTAAGACATTATTGTTTATTTGGCTTAGGAACATTTATTTTGCTATAAAAAGGTTCAGTTATTGGCATGAACGTAACTAAGAGAGAAAGAGGGGGAAGGAATATTATTTATAATGATAAAAACCTCCTTTTTCAGCGAGTGCGAAGTGACCAAAAGTGGCCCCATCAAATGCCAGAGAGGGAAGAAGGAGGATAAGGATCAGTCGAGGCCCAAGACCATCGCTGACATGACTTTAAGCGACGACTGTAAAGCGCTAAAGGACATGTGCTTCCTGGCCGTGGCTTATTCCGCCAATATTGGAGGGACAGGATCCATGACAGGCACAGGATCAAATCTAGTCCTCAAAGGCATTCTCGCTAGGTATGCCCCCTTTCAAATTTAGTCCTGATAGGCATTCTCACTAGGTATGCCCCCTTTCAAACTTAGTCCTCATAGGCATTCTCACTAGTTAAGCCCTCTTTCAAATTTAGTCCTCAAAGGCATTCTCGATAGGTTCGCCCCCTTTTGAATTTAGTCCTCAAAGGCATTCTTGCTAGATACTACCTTTTTCGAATCTAGTCCTCATAGGCATTCTTACTAGATACACCCCCTTTTGAATCTAGTCCTCAAAGGCATTCTCACTAGATACGCCCCCTTTCAAACCTAGTTCTCATAGGAATTTTTGCTAGGTACACCCCTTTTCGAATCTAGTCCTCATAGGAATTCTTGCTAGGTACGCCCCCTTTCCAATCTAGTCATCATAGGCAGTCTTGCCAGGTACGACCCCTTTTGAATCTAGTCCCCATAGGCATTCCCTCTAGGTACCCCCCCTTTCGAAACTAGTCCTTAAAAGCATTCTCGCTACGTACGCCCCTTTTCGAATCTAGTCTTCAAAGGCATTTCACTAGGTACGCCTCCTTTCGAATCTAGTCCTCAAAGGCATTCTCGCTAGGTACGCCCCCTTGCAAATCTAGTCCTCCAAGGCATTCTCGCTAGGTATGCCCCTTTCAAATTTACTCCTCAAAGGCATTCTCGATAGGTTCACCCCCTTTCAAATTTAGTCCTCAAAGGCATTCTTGCTAGATACTCCCCATTTTTAATCTAGTCCTCATAGGCATTCTTACTAGATACGCCCCCTTTCGAATTTAGTTCTCAAAGGCATTCTCACTAGATACCCCCTCTTTCGAATCTAGTCTCATAGATATTCTCGCCAAATACGCCCCTTTTTTAATCTAGTCCTCATAGGCATTCTCGCTAGATACGCCCCCTTTCAAATTTAGTCCTCAAAGGCATTCTCGATAGGTACGCCTCCTTTTGAATCTAGTCCTCAGAAGCATTCTCGCTAGGTACGCTTGTTTTCGAATTTAGTCCTCAAAGGCATTCTCACTAGATACGCCCCATTTCGAAACTAATCCTCACAGGCATTCTTGCTAGATACGCCCCATTTCGAATCTAGTCCTCAGAGACATTCTTGCTTGGTATGCCCCCTTTCAAATTTAGTCCTCAAAGGCATTCTCGCTAGATGTGTCCCCTTTCGAATCTAGTTCTCAGAGACATTCTTGCTTGGTATGCCCCCTTTCAAATTTAGTCCTCAAAGGCATTCTCGATAGGTACGCCCCTTTTTAAATTTAGTCCTCAAAGACATTCTTGCTAGATACTCCCCTTTTCGAATCTATTCCTCATAGGCATTCTCGCTAGGTACGTCCCCTTTCGAATTTAGTTCTCAAAGGCATTCTTGATAGATACGCTCCTTTTCAAATCTAGTCCTCAAAGGCATTCTTGCTAGATATTCCCCCTTTCGAATCTATTCCTCATAGCATTCTTGCTACGTACGCCCCCTCTCGAATTTATTCCTTAAAGGCATTCTCGCTAGATACGACCCTTTTCAAACCTAGTCCCCATAGGCATTCTCACTAGGTATAACCCCGTTCAGATTTAGTCCTCAAAGGCATTCTTGATAGATATACCCCCTTTTGAATCTAGTCCTCAAAGGCTTTCTCAGTAGGTATAACCCCGTTCAAATTTAGCCCTCAAAGGCATTCTTGATAGATATAGCCCCTTTTGGATGTAGTCCTCAAAGGCATTCTCGCTAGGTACGCCCCCTTTCGAATATAGTCCTTATAGCCATTCTTGCTTGATTTGCCCCCTCTCGAATCTAGTCCTCATAGACATTCTGGCTAGGTACGCCCCCTTTCGAATTTAGTCCTCAAAGGCATTCTCGCTAGATAAGCCTCTCTTCGAGTCTAGTCCTCAAAGGCATTCTTGCTAGGTACGCCCCCTTTCAAATTTATTCCTCAAAGGTATTCTTGCTAGGTACGTCCCCTTTCGAATTTAGTCCTCATAGGCATTCTCGCTAGATAAGCCTCTTTTCGAATCTAGACCTCATAGGCATTCACGCTAGGTACGCCCCCTTTCAAATTTATTCCTCAAAGGCATTCTTGGTAGATACGCCCCCTTTCGAATCTAGTCTTCATAGGCATTCTTGCTAGATACGCCTCCTTTCAAATTTAGTCCTCAAAGGCATTCTCGCTAGATATGCCTCTTTTCAAATCAAGTCCTCATAGGCATTCTCGCTAGATACGCCCCCTTTCGAATCTAGTCCTCAAAGGCATTCTCGCTAGATACGCCCCCTTTTGAATCTAGTCCTCATAGGCATTCTCACTAGATACGCCCCTTTTTGAATCTAGTCCTCATAGGCATTCTCGCTAGGTACGCCCCCTTTTGAATCTAGTCCTCAAAGGCATTCTAGCTAGGTACTCCCCCTTTCGGATCTATTCATCGAATGTTATCTTGCCAGGTATGCCCCTTTTGAATCTAGCCCTCATAGGCATTCTCGCTTGGTACGCCCCTTTTCGGATCTAGTCTTCATAGGCATTCTTGCTAGGTATGCCTCCTTTCGAATTTAGTCCTCAAAGGCATTTTCGCTAGATATGCCTCTTTTCAAATCAAGTCCTCATAGGCATTCTCGCTAGATACGCCCCCTTTCGGATCTAGTCCTCAAATGTATTCTTGCCAGGTATACCCCCTTTTGAATCTAGTCCTCATAGGCATTCTTGCTAGGTACGTCCCCTTTTGAATCTAGTCCTCATAGGCATTCTCGCTAGGTACGCCCCCTTTGGAATCTAGTCCTCAATGGCATTCTCACTAAGTATGCCCCTTTCGAGTCTAGTCTTCAAAGGCATTTCATTAGGTAAGCCCCCTTTCAAATTTAGTCCTCAAAGGCATTCTCGCTAGGTACGCCCCCTTTTGAATCTAGTCTTCAAAGGCATTCTCGCTAGGTACGCCCCCTTTTGAATCTAGTCTTTAAAGGCATTCTCGCTAGGTACGCCCCCTTTCAAATTTAGTCCTCAAAGTCATTCTCGTTAGGTACGCTCCCTTTTGAGTCTAGTCCTCAAAGGCATTCTCGCTAGGTACACTCCCTTTCAAATCTAATATACTAAGGCATTCTCGCATTTCTATGTTCTATGTTAAAAAATTCCAGAAGTCATAAAGAAAAAACGAGTCTTTTTTTTTGAATGACTAATAGGAAATTCATTACAGTACCTTCGGAGAATCAACCGGGCTGAACTTCGCCTCCTGGATGGCCTTCAACGTCCCGGGGATGATTTTGTGCGTGGTTTGTGCCTGGGTCTGGCTGCAGGTCCTCTTCATGGGTCTTTGCCGGTGAGCTGATTAGATTTTTTCTAAACGGATGAGCAATAACTTCAATTCAACTGACCGTTATTGTATGGAAATATCGTGAATAATAATTTCGCGAAACTCACTAACTCTTCTTCTTCTTCTAGGAAAGGGGGACAAAGCATACAGAAAACAACCCCAGAGAAAGAAGCAGCCTTGAAGAAAATCCTCTCAGACCAGTACAAGGAACTAGGTCCAATAACTCACCAAGAGAAGACCGTACTCTTTCTCTTCATAGTTGTGGTCCTGCTGTGGCTCTTCCGGTCGCCGGAATTTATTCCCGGCTGGTCGGATCTATTCACGGACAGCAACGGAAAGAAATTGTAAGTTGTTAATTACGGACTTCGAACTCCTTCCCTTCCTTTCTCACGATCTGATCATCCATGGGGTTTACTTCTGTTACAATTTCTTCCCTTACGGGTGTCATCATCATCATCATCTCCTCCCACGCCTATTGACGCAAAGGGTCTCAGTGAGATATCGGCAGTCGTCTCTATCTTGAGCTTTTAAATCAATACTTCTCCATTCGTCATCTCCTATTTCACACTTCATAGTCTTCAGCCATTTAGGTCTGGATCTTTCAACTCTTTTGGTGCTTTGTGGAGGCCAGCTGAACATTTGGTGAACTAATCTCTCTTGGGGAGTGCGAAGAGCATACCCAAACCATCTCCATCTACCCTTAATGATGATCTCATCCACATTTGGCACTCGAATAATCTCTCTTATAATTTATTCTAATCCTGCCCTGCCATTTACGGGCACCTAAAGATACAAAAAAATTGTCATTACTTTGTCTGTCACCAATTCTTCCTTTCGTTAGTGTAAAAAGTAATTGGGTCAGGGGGGGGGGGGGAGTTTTCGCCTTTCTGTGTCACTTCTTGCTTTTGCCAGGTGTACGTGCGTGGTAGATTGCTAAACTCATTGGTTTAACACGGGCTCTGTGTTTTCAGGGAGCCCGTAAGAGAATTGAATTTTCAGGGGCCAATGCAGGCTACTGGCCAATGTCTAAAGAGACTGAAAGTACAAAGGTGGTGCCTGTCATCCATTCCCTACCGGTACGTCCTCCATGAAGTATCCCACCAACCCAACCCACTCCTACACCTCTCCCCTTCTTGATAAAAGCAAGCCGATGATTGAATAATTTTTCCAGGCCATTGAAGACTTTTCTCCCAAGAAAAGTAAATCTCCACTTGATTGGAAAACCCTCCTTTGTTTTATTATAAATGGCAGCTTTAAAAGAAAACGTGGAATCGTTTTGTAAAGTTATTTCAAATAAAGAAATGTACTTGGGGCATTAGATCATTTCTCAAGTAAAGGGACTTATCTTTACGGGATACGAAAAAGCAAACACCCATGTCTATAGTTTATTAATCATCTCTATAAGTTTGCATCAGCAAAAATATTTGCATGATAACTGAATTACTTAAATCACTTGAATTACTTGAATTACTCGTTAACATTGGAAGCAAGTCCCTCTTAGCCACCGCTGCTGATTTATGCAAGATATTTCAAGCGATTCGTTATAGAAGTTGCCTATTCGATATGATTTTAGTTTCCCTACTGTTTTTATTAAATCTTGCTACCCATTAATGTATTGAAATAAAAGAGAGAGAGAGACACACAACTACAGTATACACAGAGACATATATATATATATACAGTTATATATATATATATATATATATATATATATATATATATATATATATATATATATATATATATATATATACATGTGTATATATACATATATATATATATATATATATATATATATATATATATATAATATATATATATATATATATATACATATATATATATATATATATACATATATATATATATATGCATACATATATATATATATATATATATATATATATATATATATATATATATATATATATATATAGAAAGGGTTACAAACTTTCTAAACGAATACGTTAGCCAGTTAAAAGCCAGTCATTTTAAGTCTGTTCAGTGGGCACATGGAAAAGTTTGCAATTTCTTAAATGAACCAATAAATCTGAAATATTCGAAATAAATCAGTTACTTAAGTATGTCTTTGTAGTTTAAAGTTAAGCCATTTATATATGCCAGCTACATAGGGTTGACATTTGCTTTGATTAGCAGAGGTGCCAATTTCCCTATTCTACCAGTCAGTCGCCAATCCATGGTCATTTGATATACGGGAAGATATGGTAACAACTACGCCTTGCAAAAGTGCTAAATCTATCTGATCACGACCTTGATCTCTTTTAAGTATTGAATTTGGGGGAAGGAGATACGGCAGCAGAGCTAATTTTTTTCGTCTTAACCTTTGTAGCTGGGTTATATTAACTTTTCAATTACATTAACTTTATTCTGCTGTAAAATCTGCAGTTTTAGATTAGGGCATGATTGAAAGAGTCCTATCTTAGAATATAATCGATTAAATGAGATAGAAATTTCATAGTAATCCAAATGAAATAGCCAATATTGACCAGTTTTTCAATTGTATTTCTGCATTTTCTTTTTAATTCATGTTAATCGAGTTAAAATTTTATGCTTCCAGAGCAATCAAAGATGCTTCGTCTGTTATACTTGTAATATTCCTTCTCTTCGCGTTGCCTGCCAATCTGAGCTTTCTGAAGAACATCAGAAGTAAAGGTAAGGAGAAGAGTTGGTAGTTATACTTTAGTGACATGAGAGAGAGAGAGAGAGAGAGAGAGAGAGAGAGAGAGAGAGAGAGAGAGAGAGAGAGAGAGAGAGAGATCACTACAAAAATATAGGACCTCTTTGTAACCATCAGCCATCACCTTCTACAAGTCAACTGAATTTTGAAAGAGAGAGAGAGAGAGAGAGAGAGAGAGAGAGAGAGAGAGAGAGAGAGAGAGAGAGAGAGAGAGAGAGAGAGAGAGAGAAGAAACAAGCCCGTCATAGCTCTACCTCATAAATATAGGACCTTTTTATACGCATCAGAACTCAATTGGATTTTGAAATATTTTTCTTTTTTATTATTCCTTCTTACAGAGGGACCTATACTCCCGCCGGCCCCCGGATGCTTAACCTGGAAGGTGGTGCAGGAGAAGATCCCCTGGGGCATTGTCTTACTCATGGGTGGAGGCCTGGCATTGGCTGAGGGCTGCAAGAAGTCAGGGCTCTCTATCTGGTTAGGCCAGCAGCTCGTCGTCTTCAACGCCATGCCGAAGTTAGTCACAGTCTTCTTGATTTGTCTTCTGATTGCGATGCTGACCGAAGTGGCGTCCAATACCGCGACTGCTTCGATTTTCTTGCCTGTCTTGAAGGAGATGGTAAGGGGGTTCTCTCTCATTATCATTTAATCTACCAGTACCTTCTTTTTACGTGTTTTCTTGTGTTGTTTTGATTAATCTATAAATACCTACATTTTTTACGTTTAAAAAACAGGAGGAACCGTGTTTCCTTGTGTTGTTTTGAATGGCTTAAGAAATAAAAAAGAATCTCAGCTGTATATCTTTTGGCATTATTTGTTTTTAATCGTTTTCCTCTACACAATATTGTTTACTTGGCCTCAATGATCTTGTTACACCCATTCTTCCAGTTTATCAAGCAATCATCCTACACCAAAGGAAACTCTTTGTATGTTCACCTCTTTAAGCTTCTTTCCGAATTTGATATATTTCCATGATTATCATCAACTTCCTCATCGCCTACTCCATTCATATCTATTGAACCTATTTTGCTCCATTGAGTGCACCCAGTTATATATCAATCAGTTCTTAATAGATTTATAGAACAACATATTCTTCAGACACATAACTACTTTTCCTAGGATAGGTCTTTAATTTTACTGTAGAGACATCTTACTGAATAATCTGTTTACCATTCTTAAACTTCTACCCTCTGGTATTCATTCAACATTTCGGCCGCTTTCTTCCGTTAATTTCATTCAGGATCTCAAAATTTATGCCGTATCTGCCTCCGTTAGTCTTTTCCATTTAAATATGTACATAAATTTAATTGTGTACATAATTTTTTTTATATCTTTATGTACAAATACGTATTTTTGTTAATTTGTAATTCTCATACACTCCAAAATCAAACATTGTTCTTTAGTCTTGGGCAATGCCATAGCTTGTGTACTAAGGTCTTCCAGTCTTGGGGTAGTTCTCTTATTTGAGGGTACACTCAGGCACACTGTTCTGTCTTATTCCTCTTTCTCTTGCTTTTCTTAATTTTTAATAGGTTATATATGAAAGATTATTTCAATGCTGTAACTGTACTTAAACTATTTCATTTTAATTATTCATTACTTCTATTGTGGTTTATTCATTTCTTTGTTCCCTATCCTCACCAGGCTAATTTACCATTTTGGAGCCCTTACAGGGCTTATAGCATCCTGCTTTTCTAACTAGGGTTGTAGCTTAGCTAATAATAATAATAATAATAATAATAATAATAATAATAATAATAATAATAATAATAATAATAATAATAACCGGAAGGAGTCGGTAGAATAAATTTTATCTTTGCCTTTACTTGCATTGCAAGATTTCTTCCTTTAGTCAGTCCTTTGAAAGCTCGCGGTCTTTTGCAGGCTGTGAACGTGAACGTCAACCCACTCTACCTGATGTTACCTGCCACCATTTGCTGTTCGTACGCCTTCATGCTTCCCGTAGCTACGCCACCGAACGCAATCGTTTACGCAGCTGCCGATATGAAAAGCTCAGACATGGTAATGTTGGCGTATTGTAGTTTTTTTTCTCTTTTATTTTAACATAATAGATAAAGTTTAAAACAGCTTTTTAGTGTCCATACAACACTATCCCAAAATATTCACAACGCTTCCAGAAATCTAAAAACACTGGCTACAAAACCGCATGCACTCACTGCACATTCTCTACAACATTTACCACACTTCTTTCCTCAAACACCCTTTACAATGTTTACAACGCGTCCAAAAGGATAAAATTAGACTCTACAACACCACTTGCACTCACTACACCGTCTCTACAAAATTTACAACGCTTCCAGAAGGCTAAAATCACTGGCTAAAAACCCACATACACGTACTGCATAACCTCTACAACATTTGCAGCAGTTCTTTCCTCAAACACCCTGTACAACGTTTACAAGGCTTCCAAAAGGCTAAAATTAGAGGCTACAACATCACTTGCACTCCCTGCACAGCCTCTATAAAGTTTAAAACGCTTCCAGAAGGCTCAAATCACTGGTAACAACCCCATATGCACTCACTGCAAAGCCTTGTATAGAAATTTTTAACATGAAAATGTTATCAAGATGTACCTCACGTGTTCCTCTTGTTTTGAGTTCATGTAAGTTTATGTCAGCCTCGCCAATTATTGTATTCTATTATCATTTTATGTTGATCATTTCATGTTGATAAATGAATTAATCTATGCGCCACGTGTATCTGTTATGTTCATTGCATGCTTATGACTGCAGCTTAGTTCATTTATATCATACTTCCTGTTTATCTCACGTCATTTTTATATGATTATTTTATTTTCAGTTATCCCCTCTATTTACTTAATCATAATTACTGTACGCACACATGTCCCAAAGTCGTTTGCTAACGATCGCGGTAGCTTTGCCTAATTTACGTCAGAACGAGTGAATAATATTTTATTTGTTTCCCAACAGATGAAGGCCGGCATCGTCATGAACATATTATGCGTCATAATTATTACCGTTATGATCAACACCTTGGGCGTCCTCATGTTCGACCTCTACAACATGCCAGACTGGGCCCTGTCGTAGGTCGGTTGATAACAAGGGAGCTGGAATACAGGAGTTCTTCTATCGAACAGAGATGCGGGGCTGTTTACCTGAGGTGTTACTCCTGGTGGTATATTACTTACCTGTCATAACTACCTAAACAATTTCGAATTACACCGTCCTGTATGATGTTTATTTTTTTTTTTTTCGCGGAGAGCGC
>NC_090751.1:82787515-82797515 GCF_036898095.1 Palaemon carinicauda
ATATATATATATATACTGTATATATATATATATATATATATATATATATATATATATATATATATATATATATATACTGTATATATATATAGTATATATATATATATATATATATATATATATATATATATATATATATATATATATTAATCATAAAGATGATCCATTGCATTCTTCCTATTGTTAAATTTATTATAGTTTGTCTTATCATTAAGGAGGGATTGATTCAAATCCTTCAGTGGAATGACTTCGGACACGTCGTGGTCTACCCCCCGGAGTCGCCGGTTATCCTGCAGCTCGTCCGAATTCTCCGAATCCTCCGCGGAGGAATTCTCCTTATCCCCTACTGAGTGGGTCTCGTTCTTCCCGTTGACTTCCGTCACCCTCAGTAAGGTCTTGCTGCTCCGGCGGCTGCTGAAGGTGCTTAGGTTAGACTTGCCTGGAGGCTCGTGCTGTACAGGTCTGTAGACGCGAACCGAGTGTTTCGATTGGACGAAGTGGACCTCTGTGTCGGCTAGTTTCGGAGCCTCTGTAGCCTCGCTGGTCATCCGGTTTCTGAAGGACGTGGCTCGACTTCCTATGGAGAGAATTAACAGAAAAGGAAATGTTTATACTGCTTAGTTAAAAGGATTACTAAAGACTCTTTTTATAGTTTATATATGAAGGATATGTTTTACTGTTTGCTTCTGTTCTTAAATGATTGTATTTCAATTGTTCATTACTTCTCTTGTAGTTTTTTATTTCATTATTCATTTTCTTCACTGGACTATTTTTCTCCTGTTGGAGCCCTTTTGCTTATACCATCCTGCTTTTTCAAGCAGTCATTTTATGAATGTACTTTAGTCCATCGTTAATTTGTTTAAATTGAATAAAGATCATTCATGATTTCTAAAGCATCGTAGATTTCACAACAAATGGTACCTTATTTTACTTTAAAGACTGCCATCCTGGTCCTGTACAGCAGGGGAACCCTACTCTCTACAGGACCTCCACGGTCGTTTTATGATGTTCATTCGGGAGCATTTAACATTTCACAATGCGTATTGCTCGCTTACTGTTTCCTCTTGAAAGCCTTAATATCTTCAATAATCTCGTGGGAGCTTATTGTAGTCTCGGGGCCACATATTTAAAGGCTCTAGAGCCTACAGTAGACATGTATCTAGGTTCTGATAGTTATCATTGGTAGCCTATGAGTCATTCCCGACTGATCTTACATTCAACTTTATACTAAAACACGGAAATAGTTATTCTCTTTCGAATCATATTACTAATTTGAAATGTATGAACCTCATTAGTTATCTGACATGCATAGTTAGCCTTAATTGGTATCAAGAAAAGTACGAGTAAGGGAACTAAATAAAACTTTCTTTTTACATAACCTATAGTTTACTGTAAACTTCTTTATATATAGGAAGGAAGTCAGTGTTTTTGTATATAAGACGTACTTTATAGTTCAAGAGGAATATATAAATTCATTAAATAGGTTGCCTTTACTACATAAAAATCAAAATCTTATCTAAAATAAAGTTGCAATTAAGATTTAGAAGAAGAATTAGGCCTACTGACCTTTTGAATTCCCAGAGGTCGATCTCCAGCTTTGACTTCCTCTGAAGGACACAAATTCCTTCCAGGATCCCATACGAGTCCTGACGGGTGCTGTAGATAACGTATAGAGAATGGGATTCACTGCAGAATTCACTGGAAGAACAAACACTGCTATCCAAGAAAATACCTGTAGGAAAGAGGGAAAGAAGACTTGATATTGTCATTTGGATATACGAGCTATTCTTTAAAAGAAACTAGGATTGTCCTCAGTGAAGGTAATAATACTTTTAGAATAGTTATTACTATTATCATTACAGAAAAACATGTTGAAAACACCAGTTGTATCCATGATATTATCATTAGTAGCCAAGCTACAACCATGGTTTGAAAAGCAGAATACTACAAGTCCTAATTCTCCAACAAAAAAAGCAATCCAGTGAGGAAAAGTAATATTTTATATGTAATAAAAAAATGGGGCCACCCTTAATTGTATTTTGTCACCCAGAAGGTACAGAAAACTAAATGTAACTTATCCACATACCTTTGGAGGTATTGAAACTCCGCAGAGAGACATTATTCCCAAGAAGATAATAGGGAGCCAGCAGGCAGCGTCCGTCGCAACGATGAGGGTCATCCTTGTAGCCATTGTGCCGTCCGATTGACGCGTGTCGGGGCCTTTTCGAACGGCTAACCGCGTCTGCTGAGCCATGGAGTACATGAGGGCGTAGCTGACGGCAATGACGGCGAAGTTGATCAAGTTTAAGACTGTAGGAAGATATTGATTTGTAAGTTCAACAAGTCGGTTGGTGGTGTGATCTGCCACTTATGGCCAAATCCCTTTCTGAGTGGGGGATACCTAAATGTCTTGTGTATTACCATGATCAGCAAAGCTGTACTAGTCAGACTTCCCATGCCAGGATGGTTTTCTTTTATCAAACAGACTAAGTCTCCCACCATCTCCAATCCGCAGTGCCCAACGTGGGGATGAAAATGGGTAAACACAAGACATGTGTAAGGACATGTGTGAGGCATTTATCCTGCAGTGACCTAGAAATAGCTGCATTTGCTGTTGTATTTGTTGAAGTCCTAACATATAATACCTTGAGGAAGATGAATACCAAGGATATACTGGAACATATCAAATGATAAACTATAGTTTTAACAAGGTTTCACCGTTAAGATGAGTTGCATTAACTTTCCAGACCTGAAATTAACACTTACCTAAGAATATGAAGACAGAGTATTCCCATCCATTCGGCTTCTCGTTTGTGATGTGCAGCGCCAGACAGACACCGGACCTTCCATAGAAGTTGTTGAAATATGGGATCGGAGCCAGCGGAAGGGCCGAGAAGAAAGCCACGACTAGCCAGACACCTGCCATAACCAGTGGGATAATGCCCCTTTTAAGATTGTAAATCCCGAAGGGGTATCTGATAACCATGAGACGGTCGACCGTGATCACTGTGATAAAAACATGTCCAAATCAATATTATTCAATCATTATTTTGAGTGTGGGATAAAAGTATTATTTTCGTCATTCATCTAATTATCTCCTACTTAACCATATCAGACATAGTAGTGCTGAATGTTCTACAAGAAATCAATTGATCCTACTCTCTACACTATTAAAAAAACCGTAATTTTGATAGGAAATATTTTGGAAAAATATACGGTTCTCAGCCGTATTGTCAGCAATACAGGCGATCGTAATTTTTACCCTCTCATCATCATCATCTCCTACGCTTATGGACGAAAAGGGCCTCGGTTAGATATCGCTAGTCATCTCTATCTTGAGTTTTTAAATCAATACTTCTCCATTCATCATCTACTTTGCGTTTCATAGTCCCCACCCATGTAGGCCTGGGTCTTCCAACTCCTCTAGTGCCTTGTGAAGCCCAGCTAAACTTTTGGTGAACTAATCTCTTTTGAGGAGTGAGACGAGCCTGGCCAATTCATGTCCATCTACCCGTCACCATGATCTCATCTGCATATGGCACTCGAGTAATCTCTCTTATAGTTTCATTTCTAATCTTATCCTGCCATTTAACTCTCAATATTTTTCTGAGGGGGTTGTTCTGAAATCTGTGAAATCTATTGGATATTGTTTCATTGTTATACCACGACTCATGTCCATATAGTAATACCGATCTCACTGATAAAAGCCTGTGTTTACCCCACTTTATTACCTTCTACGGGTTGGTGATCGTAACATCACTTCTTAACGTGAACATATCCTTTTTTTTTTTTTCTTTTTTTTTTTTTCATGGCAACTTTGAACAGTGCACTCAACCATATCAGACATAGTAGCGCTGAATGTTAAACAAGAAATCAATTTATCCTACTCTCTATAGGTTAATAATGAGCCCGCTCTCTTCCTGTTCCCTCATATGTAAAAGAAACTGTTAACTCAGACATTCCCCACCTGTCAAGGTAAACACCGACAATTCTGAAGAGAAGGTACTGATGAATCCAGCAACTTGACATAGGCTGGATTCCCGCCACTCCCTAGCGTGCACGGCGTAGTTTCCCCGGAAATTTAGGTCCACGGCTGCTACGATGAGGAGGTAGACGCCCATCAGAAGGTCGCCAATGCCCAGGTTGACTATGAGGAAGGAGTGCATCTGGGAGAGACAAGATGAGGTCATTACTGTCGTATCGGAGGTGTTAAAAAGAGGTTATGGTATTTTGTGTTTTGAGGGAATCGGTGCACTGCATATAAATAGTTCTGTTTATGGTTAATGTTAATTATTAACCATCCAATTAATCATATGATCAATTAATGATTAATACACAAGCACACATATACAATATATATATATATATATATATATATATATATATATATATATGTGTGTGTGTGTGTATGTATGTTTGTATGTATGTATATTATATGTACATACAATTATATAAATATACATATGTATATGTATAATTTATATATATACACATATATATATTGTATATAAGTACATCTATATATATATATATATATATATATATATATATATATATAAATGTATATATATATATATATATATATATATATATATATATATATATATATATAAATGTATATATATATATATATATATATATATATATATATATATATATATATGTATATATATATATATATATATATATATATATATATATATATACATATATAAGATTATGCATTATGTCTGCATGTGTATGTGTACCCGACCCTACTTATATTGAAAGCCTTTTTTTTTAAATAAATCCTTCTTATCCTTTCAAGTAATACAGTGGATGTAAGGTCCGAATAAATTGACTTTACCGTTCCAAAGAAGTAAACGCACCTTATTCCCGCTTGAGTAAAGAATCCTCCACAGAATGACGATAGAATTGCCAATAAAAGCAACGAGCCCCAGGATCCAGATGAAGACTCGAAGGACAACGTTGGACATGAGATCCTCGCAGGAGGAGAACTGGTCTCCCTTCGGGAGACACGTCGCCGCTTGTGGAGCCAGACAGCACCAGTGCCACTCATCGGTGATGCTGCAAAACAGAAGAGGGCGAGTGTCAGTGGATTAGGCAATATAAATAAGCATCTGTCTATGGATAGGTTATATGGTGCGACACTCAATATGGATCCTAACGTTTGAGGCTAACAGAAACAGTATAATCTGGCTGCTAAATTTGAGGTGAAATCCATTTTAATGTTCTTGTGTAGCCTACGCTTTTTGTCAGTGAGTATGAAGGTGTTTAAGCGCACGTGATATCTATTGTGTCAATGTTTTTATAATCATATATTATTATTATTATTATTATTATTATTATTATTATTATTATTATTATTATTATTATTATTATTATTATTATTATTATTATTATTATTATTATTATTACTTGCAAAGCTACAACTCTAGTTTGAAAAGCAGGATGCTATAAGCCCAGGGGCCCCAGTGAGGAAAGGAAATAAGGAAAACGACTACTCTATGAACAGTAAAAATGAAAAAATAAATATTTCCTTTATAAGCTATAAAAACTTAGCAAAACAAGAAGAATAGAAATAAGGTAGAATAGTGTCCCCAAGTGTACCCTCAAGCAAGAGAACTCTAACCCAAGACAGTGGAAGACTATGGTACAGAGGCTATGGGACTACCCAAGACCAGAGAACAATGGTTTGATTTTGGAGTGTCCTCCTAGAAGAGCTGCTTACCATAGCTAAAGAGTCTCTTCTACTCTTACCAAGAGGAAAGTAGCCACTGAACAATTACAGTGCAGTAGGTGGCCTCTTGGGCGTAGAAGAATTGTTTGGCAATCTCTCTGTTGTCAGGTGTATGAGGACAGAGGAAAATCTGTAAAAAAATAGGCCAGACTATTCGATTTGTGTAGGCAAAGGGAAAGTGATCCGTAACCAGAGAGAAGGATCCCATGTAGTATTGCCTGGCCAGTTTAAGGACGCCCATAACTCTCTAGTGGTAGTATCTCAACGGGTGGCTGGTATATATATATATATATATATATATATATATATATATATATATATGTATGTATATATATATACATATATAAATATATGAATATATATGTATATATATATATATATATATATATATATATATATATATATATATATAGAGAGAGAGAGAGAGAGAGAGAGAGAGAGAGAGAGAGAGAGAGAGAGAGAGAGAGAGAGAGAGAGAGAGAGAGAGAGAGAGAGAGAGAGAGAGAGAGAGAGAGATATTCAAGATTACGGGAAATTTAGGTAATGGAAATATCTGACGAAAGGCAATTTAATCAAATGAGAGATCCAGTGTTCTTAGGGTTGAAGAAATTTGAAGTCTGTGGAATCTTTATTTGTGAGAAAGATTGATTTACAGTTTTCTTTGCATTTTTCATGCGAACCTTCGCCATTTCTCTTATTAGGCGAAAAATATGTTTCAGCTGTTATTACTTGAATACTGTCTATGTATAGAAGTCTTGCCAATCTTTTTCCAAACATAATAATTTTGTTCAGAAAATCAACTTTTTATCAACTCGACTTTCCCGTACGAATAGGTTTCCTCCTTGTTTAATAATAATATACGGGTTACCGCTCCTGATTGCAAGGGACTGATATAAAAGAAAATGGATTAGTGATAGTTACAGAAAAAGGCAAAACTTTTAAACTGGGAAACTATTTGAATCTAAAGGAAACATTTAGCAAATGATACAAATTCTTGTAATTCTTTCATAGGCGTTACAATGTTAATTTAATTTTGCAAGAGTGTCTTCATAAAATTAAGAGTTTATAACTGTAAACTCTATAAGGATTTGCCCGTCTAACTTGCGTAGACTCAAGACCAAACGTTCAGCATCGCCACAATTCTAGATTCTTTTTTCTGTTTTAAAATCATATGTTTACTCCCAGAAGATGCTTAGATTATTCTTTGCTCGGTTCATTAAATCTGGATGATGTTAATCATATGTTAAGAATACTAAAATTATGTTAATAGTCGAAATTAGTTATTGCAATAATCATCGAAAACCTTACAAGCCACCCAACTTTACGAACTTGTTGGTGCACGAGTAAAATTATACCAAAATTATGAATACTAAATTTCTATGAGTACAAAGTAGATGATGAACTTGGGAATTAATAAAATTGAGCAAGCAAAACAGAGGGAAGGGAACATGAGACTACTGTGTATGGGGAAGAAGGAAGGAAGAGCAAATAAGAATTGTAGGGACAGTAAGAAGGGGGATAAGAGCAAAGGACAGAGTTAAGCTATAGATTGATTGATTGTGTTCTCACTGTGAGAACACAATCAATCAGTCTATGTTACACGTTACTTTGGTATATTCCAGAAGCTTTACAACTTATTTCAGCCTCCACACAAGAATGGGCCATTCTGAAAAAAAAAAAAAAAAAAAAAAAAAAAATGGGAGCATTGCATTGAGGATGTGGTCTGATCCAAGATGGGATATCAACCAGCTGTGGTAAGAGATGCACTGAAGTGAGTGACCACACCAAGGCCTCCGTAATAAATATTTAGGCCAATTCTACCTGAGAGAGTTGGGTCACACCACTTTGCCCTTTGTTCAGATGTGTGATATGACCTGCTGTGTCAAATTCAACATGTGCAAATTCAACATGTGGGCAAGTTGAACCACTCTCCTAAAGCCCCGTACATACTATGATTCATGATGCACGCAGTGTTGAATGAATCTGTTGAAAAACGACTTGTTTGCCAGGAACTTGAAGCTGCATCACCAACGTGTTGATGGGGCTGCCCAATTTTATGTGTCTGCTCAGTGTTCCATCACTATTCAAAATGGAAGGACGTCCGCTCAGCTCCAGCGTCAATGGCTATATTGGCATTCATCATTTCCTAATGAAATGTGAACTATAACTGGGGAGCTAGCACGCGAAAACAAGTGAGCAGTGTTGCAGTACAATTTGGCAGCCAGTAATTTTTCTCAACAACACTACTGCATCACGAGGCTGATACATGATGCATAGTGTGTACAAGGCATAACATGCAATTTGATGCTGCAGTAAGGGATACAGGTTTTATAGCCGCAATTATGGTTGCCATAGATACCTGTGAATGAATTAATGTGGAGACTTTGTTAAAAGAAAAATGGTTGAGGTGCATAGAGCCGCACTTCTATGAAGCATTTGATGAGCCATTAATTGAAGCTTTGAAAAGTCTTGAGGTGACACCCTTTAATGTAAATATAGAATTTTTTTCTAGGTTGAAAACCGTAGAAGAGAGATTTGGAGCGTTGATATTTCCAAAATCTCACTTTTGAAAAGCTCACAGAACAGTGTGAGAACCTAAGTACTACACTAAATTTACACTATATTTAAGAATTAACTTTTTATTTCACATATTTGTTACGAAGTCTTACGTAATATGTTTAAGAGTGCTATATAATCCTACGAGGTATGAACGAGGGACTATGTAATTTTCTTATGTTTTCTTAAGGTATTGCATCATGATTGTGAGAAAATATGCAATTCTTACATTTGCCACGTGTTTTGGAAGGTTCTCGAAAACCCGAGCTTTAGTCTCTATCTTTTTTTTATTGTTTAAGGACGAAGGTGGGCGGAGCTAGCTGAGAGAGAGTCGTCTTGCTGGTGCATTGATAGGCCCCTGATAGGTAATCATTGGTAACTCTGGTATTGCTGAGCCAGCCCCAAGTTTCTAGAATCCTAACCTAGAATAATCTAGAAATTACTAAGTCAATACATGTGCCCTAGGAATGCGTAGGGCAGAAGAGAACAAGCCTATCTTGTGAAAGAGCCAACATCCCCTCTCTCAAGTAACCCGAGTGTGTGTCCTCTCCAAAGTGATTAAGTTCGTGCCTAACATATATCATGTGTAGTGTGTTAAAACGTTACTACAACTTTGCAAGTGATTGTAATTTTATTTTGTCGTGGCGAGTGCTGGTATTGTGTAAATCTTTGTAACTGGCCAAGGGAAATTTATGTAAGATACGTGAAGTGTATTTATTTTGGCTTCAAATTCGTGTGAGGTAAAACTTGTAAGTATATCAATTACTTTATGCAATTTCTTTGAGTTTAATCCTTAGAGTGTTAAAGGTTATCTATTTTCTTTATTAATCAAGGCTACGAATTTGTGAAAAATTTAATTCCCAGTGAAACAAGAGATTATATAATTTTCAGAGTGTAATAATGTCTAAGGTTTTATTCTGACTTGATATTTCAAGTAATTTATTTTTTCTTTTTATGTAAATTTTTTCAAAGTGTTATATTTTTTATAGAATATATATTTATTTTTGTAAAGAGTGTATTATTTCGATCACCAGTGTTTGTTACAGTACTCTATCGTATCCCTGTTAAAGAATCGAAGTAAGAGGTTGTTCTGAATAGTTTTTAATAATAATTAAGTAGTTTTATTATGAGTGTACTTAAGAGACCTTTGGATATTCAGTGTTATTAAGTATTGCCGTCTAATTTTCTATTTTTATATATTGCCGTCTAATTTTCTCAGAGTTCGGGTATTTTTCGAATATAACAGATTAATTTAAAAACAATCAGGTGAGTTTGGAACTCAAGAGGTTGTGTAGCTTGCCAGCCATAATATATATTATATATATTTTGGTTCCCAGACCACGGGACCATAATATATATATATATATATATATATATATATATATATATATATATATATATAGATATATATATATGATATATGTATATATATATATATATATATATATATATATATATATATATATATATATATATATATATATATAATATATGTATATATACATATACTGTATATGTATATATATATATATATATATATATATATATATATATATATATATATATATATATATATATATATATATATATATAATATCCAACATTCTAGTATTCCAGTACAATCGATAAAGACAAATTATTTTCGATTTAATACTGCAGTAAATTTCAGCCACTCCTTCTCTCTCCCCTGGTATATGTGTATAT
>NC_090751.1:82802515-82803576 GCF_036898095.1 Palaemon carinicauda
ATGGAGATGGTTTGGACATGCTCTTCGCACTCCCCGAGAGAGATTAGTTCACCAAACTTTCATCTGGGCTCCATAAGGCACTAAAAGAGTTGGAATAACCAGGCCTACATGGCTGAGGACTATTAAGCGTGAAATAGGAGAGGATGAATGGAGAAGTATTGAATTAAAAGGCGAAATCTAACAGAGGCCCTTTGCGTCAATTGGCGTGGGAGGAGATGATGATGAAAAGAAATCGAATGCTATACTTACAGTGTGTTCAGATTTGGAAGAACGGCGAATGTATCTTTGCTGACGTTGCTGAGGGGATTGTTCTTCAGGTTCCTGTAAGGAAGAAATAAAAGGGAAATGATACCGCTTCATTGTGAAAAGTAGACCTTTATGTAGACTGACACCTTGAACTACATTCTTAAATTCGTTAGTTATTCTTTTTCATAGGAAACATAAAGTGCTCTTTATTCTTGAGATAATGCAAATTACTAAAGATAACCTGAAATCATTATTATTATTATTATTATTATTATTATTATTATTATTATTATTATTATTATTATTTTTATTATTGTTATTATTATTATCATTATTATTATTATTATTATTATTATTATTATTATTATTATTATTATTATTATTATTATTAGCTAAATACAACACTAGTTTTGAAAAGTAAGATGTTCCAAGTCTATGGGCTCCAACAGGGCAAATAGCCCAGTGAATAAAGGAAATAAGGAAGTAAATAAACTATATGGGAAGTAATGAACATTTGCGATAAAATATTTTATCAGTAACAATATCAAAACATATCTTTCATACAGAAACTATAAAAAAGAGACATGACAGGGCTGTTCGAAATAAAAACATTTACTGCTAGTTTGAAATTTTGATGTTCTACCGATTCAACTACCCGGTTGCGAAGATCATTCCACAACTTGCTCACAGCTGGAATAATATCAATCTCTTGAATGACGAGGCGACATTTGATGGATCTAGAATATTGAAGGATTATCTAGATATTAACTATTATCAGTCCTCTTGATAATTAAAGTGTCAATTTCTGTAGAGAA
>NC_090751.1:82804076-82809076 GCF_036898095.1 Palaemon carinicauda
GGCCTACTGCTTCTCTCTCTCTCCTCTCTCTCTCTCTCTCTCTCTCTCTCTCTCTCTCATCTCTCTCTCTCTCTCTCTCTGCACCTTTTTATCAGATTTTAAATTGAAAAGGGCCTCTCTCTCTCTCTCTCTCTCTCTCTCTCTCTCTCTCTCTCTCTCTCTCTCTCTCTCCTCTCCTCTCTCTCTCTCTCTCCTCGTATTTACTGAATCATTTATAACATACACCAGAGTGAAAGAATATTCAAAGGATTACTTACAACGCTTTAAGATTTTTGAGCCCATGGAAGGCCTTGGGTGCAATGTCATTCAGTCTTTGATGGCTAAGATCCCTGAAAAATAAAATGAAATATTTAATTATGAAAAAAATAAGAGAATTTTACAAATCTCCTCGCTACGAATATTAAGGTTAAAGGTGTCTGGTTTCAGTTCCATTTTCATCAGAATAGATGCTCACCCAGAACGTCAGGTGGGACAAGGCCCAACCCCTCACTGTGGTGCCCATCCACAGGAGTTGCCTCTTCAGTAAACAGCGTAAACTCATGATCCCGGTCTGGGATCGATCTGCTGTTATGTGAATGTTAGACGAACATGTTACCACTGTACTGTAGGAGGCTAGTATGTTCTATAAATTGTGAGTTGTGTAATCAAGTTGAAATGTTCAAGAGATTTTCTAAATTGAATAGGATGGGAGTTAAGTTAATCATTGAGATACAGAAAATTTATGGCCCATGAAGCATTTTAATCTGTTCTCTATTCTAAATGGTGATTGGTCATTTGACCTGTGTGGTTTGCCAATTATATTCCAATTCATTCTGCTGCTGCCTGTTTTTTCCACTTTATTCAAGCCACTGCATGCCATCTTCTTCCCCCAGTTAAACCTGGATGGGGCGTGGTCGTAGAACCATATAATCTACGTGTGAGTAAACGTTAGTCAAGTGCTTTACTATTAACTCAAGGGGTTTAACTACTGCACTGAAATTGTTCAATAGCTACTTTCCACTTAGTAAGGGTAGAAGAAACTCTTTAATTATGGTAAGCACCTCTCTAGGAGAAGGGACAATCTAAAATAAAACCCATTATTCCGTAGCCATGGCATCCACTGTCTTGGGTTAGAGTTCTCTTGCTTGAGGTACACTCAGACACACTGTTCTCCGTTTCTTTATTTCCTTTCCTCACTGGGCTGTTTGCCCTGTCGGAAATCTTGGGCTTACAGCATCCTGCTTTTCCAACTAGGATTGTAGCTTAGCTAGTAATAATAATAATAATAATAATAATAATAATAATAATAATGATAATAATGATGATGATGATGATTATTATTATTATTATGAATAATTAATAATGGCTGGCTTGTGCTATCATCTTGGCTGTATCACGCATTTGTGGGATCACTTCACTTCTCCATTGTGTGTTCACGAGCTGTTTCTTGTCCTCTTTATAGGTAGATATTGATTTGAATATTTATATTAGTACTGAATACCGCTGTGTGGTACTTTAAACACCAAGACTGTGTTCGGCAAACAGTTCTTGTATATCCTCTTGGGCACATAGTTTCCATACGTGATAGCATAAAAAACACACCCCATAAGGGTTGTGTTGGCCGATGTGGTAACGTCCCTGATTGGTGAACGCCAGACTGGGGTTCGAGTCCCCCTCAAACTTGTTTGTTCTTTGGTTGCTGCAACCTCACCATCCTTGTGAACTAAGGATGGGGTTTTTGGGGATCCTATAGGCCTATCTGCTGAATTATCAGCAGCCATTGCCTGACCCTCCTTGGTCCTAGCTTGGGTGGAAAGGGGTCTTGGGTGGTGGTCATATGTTGGTCAGTTTCTAGGGAATTGTCCCTTTTAATAGGGGCAATGTCACTGTCCCTTGCCTCTGCCATTCATCAGTGACCTTTAAACATTTAAAGTAAGTAAAAAGTAAGGAGATTCCATGTTTACTTGCCTTTGGCTCTTTTAACTTCAATATTTTTGTTGTCATTTGAGGTTATAATGTCACACATGCTATGGTTATGTTTCTTGTGGCTACCCTTTTTCTAAAGTAGTTTTTTCATATTACCAGGTTTAAATTGCTTTTGATATCATTATCGAAAACAAAATCTTTATGAAATCACTAGAGAGATCTTCTCTATTGCACATTTGAGGGTTGTGGCTTTCTCATAAAACTATAATAGGAGTTGTATTTTTTGGTTGTAATACTTGCTTTGGTTTTTTAATCAGGCTTGCGTATCACTGAATGAATATCGTTGTGTCTGTTGTACACTTGTTTATAGGAATCAGAATAATTAATAGTAAGAAGAGTAATATGAAGATTTACCGAGACTTCTGTAGACTATTTTATTAGGATTAGTGTTGCGGGGCTACATAGGACGTTCTTGTGTAGTTCAACATCATTAATAGATGGCCTCAGAGTGGCCTTTTCGGTAGAATCTGTTTCTGGAAAGATCTTCGGGAAATGCAATGCGGTCCCCCTGAAACAATAAGTTAGGCTTTTTTTTAGTTATTTTGTTCAAAACATCTTCGCACTTAGAGAAGATGAATTAGCTGACAGCAGATTGTATAATCACTTATCCTATGGTGGCCGATTTTGTAGCGTCCCTGACTGGTGAACGCCAGACCGGGGTTCGAGTTCTGCTCTAACTAGTTAGTTCCTTTGGTCGCTGCAACCTTACCATCTTTGTAGGCTAAGGATAAGGGGTGTTGGGGAGCCTATAGGTCTACCTTCTGAGTCATCAGCAGCCATTGCCTGGCCCTCCTTGGTCCTAGCTTGGGTGGAGATGGGGCTTGGGCACTGATTAGATGTATATATGGTCACTCTCTAGGGCATTGTCCGTCTTGAAAGCCTTTAACCATGTTATTAAAATTCAAGATGTTGCAGTCAACATTGGCCACTAACCAACACCACTCCCCATACCCCTAGAGCCTAGACAATAGCGGTTTAGCAAACTACAAACATCATCATCAAATCTGATTTAGAAGCAAAAAGGAATATGACATTTACACATTTAAATTCCTGGCCCCATCCAGAAAGTAAAAATGCTCAGGATCAATTTATAATATGATTTATTATAAGAATATTTACTTACAAATTCAAGACGGTGAGCAGACCGGAGAAAGCGAATGGGCCCAGTGAGCTGATCTGGTTTCCGCTAAGTTGCCTGAAATATATCGCTACATTATATAAGTAAGTCAAATTTTATAAGGTAAATTTTCCCGCTGGCTCACGAAAAAGTCTAATTTAGAAATGAAATGGACAAAAATACATAACTAAATGGCGTATTGCATGAAATGTGAGGGAGAGGGAAAACTCTAAGGCCCAGGGAAAAGAAAATGTCGAGGTTTAATAATGAATAAAACTTGAAGGAATTAGTTAATGCGGTTGGTAAAGTAGTAGTAAGAGTAAAGGGTTTACCATGCAGTAAAACCTTTGTACAGAAAATACCTAATAGCAAAATATATTTTGATAAATGATGGAAAATATTGAAGATTGTTAAAAGGTACTTGGAATAAATAGTACGAGATACGACTAACAGCTCTAAGGAAGTACAGTGGCCCATTGACTGATTTCAAGATAATTTGAACGTTTGGTATAGTTTTTTTCAAGCTTTTAAAGAAGTCCTTTCGAAAGGTTCTACTTAAGATTTGAAGAAAGTTGAAGATTAAAAAGAGCTGGTGAATTCTTTGGAAAATATCCAAAAAATAAAGGTAATTTTTTTTTTTCGAAAATTTGTAAATCTAAGTAAAAAGCATTTGAAAGTCTGCAGGAGATCCGTTGAAAACTATAGTCAAGTATAAAATGAAATAGTTTTTATAAACATTCTTCAATTATTAAGTATGAAATGAAATGGTTTTTATAAATATTCTTCAATTATTAAGTATGAAATGAAATGGTATTTATAGATTGTAATTCGTAATAATCATTCACTTACAAATTTGTGAGATTATGCAGTCCGGTAAAAGTCCCCTCTGTCAAGTAAGTTAAATTGTTGTCCTTGAGGTTAAGTTCCTTCAGTCTCCACAGATGCCTGAAGGTGCCGTTCATCAAGAACTTGAGCTTATTCCTTGAGAGATCTCTGAAGGGACAAGAAGATATCCACTAAGGCACAACGAGGAAATGGAAACTTTTAGAAAGTATTTCCTATGAGATAGATTATCAAATTTAGATTAATCCGATTAGATTTTTTAAAATTCATCTTGGGGAAAATAAAAAGACATCTCTTTCAATTTTGAGGTAGGCTACTTACAGGTGGATGATCTGAGGTCGTTTGACAACTGGTTCTTTATGAAGAGTTTCGTAGAGTGAATTGTTGGCGAAGATGCTGCAAAGATAATTGAGAGATGTGGAGGAAGAATCCGTGAAAACTTTGTAGTTATATATGATAAACATTTAAACTGATTTTGTTACGTAAGGTTTGCTTAAAAGCAATGGGTGTTACTGACTAGTACACACAAACAAAGCCACTCCAGCATCTTCTAAAAACAAAGCAGACACCTCACACGTCTCTAACTATCTACCTAATCGCGCCATGACTCCTCGCTGAGGGTAGGAAGGACGCTGGTGACTAGTACAAAATAATGAACATACGGTACCGGGGTCTAAGGTATGTCAGGCAGGGCAGCCGATCGGGACTAATACGGTCTACCCCAAAGCCAAAGCGAAGTCCTTCAAAAACAAGGCAACCATTCTTACCCCAAAGAAATAGAAAAAAGTACATTAATAGAAGAAGAAAACGTTGTTTTAAAGGGTATCATGAAATCTTCATATCAAATGAATATGGTATTCTACCATTTAGGAAAGATAGGGAACAATTGTATGGATAATTTAAGCCAAATTAATATACTGGTTTGAAAAGGAAACTATTCTCGTTGTGGACTACAAAAAATAATTTAAAAAGATATCTCATGTCAGCTGGTAGCAGCAATTTTAACTTTTTCAAGTATTCCTTAGAATCTTTAGCAAGGATCTCTAGAGTTAGAGTCATTGACAAAGGTCTGCTA
>NC_090751.1:82819076-82821576 GCF_036898095.1 Palaemon carinicauda
TTATTATTATTATTATTATTATTAGCTAAGCTACATCCCTAGCTGGAAGAACAGCATTCTATAAACCCAAGGGCTCCAACAGGGAAAAATAGCCTAGTGAGGAAAGGATATAAATATAATTATTGAGAAGTAATGAACGATTAAAATGAAATATTTATTATTATTATTATTATTATTATTATTATTATTATTATTATTATTATTATTATTATTATTAGCTAACGCTAGCTGGAAGAGCAGGATGTTATAAGACCAAAGGCTCTAACAAAGAAAATAGCCCAGTGAGGAAAGGAAATAAGTAAACAAGAGAATTAATGAACAATAAAAATAAAAGTTATTATAATATTATTATTAGTAATAGCTAAAGTACAACCCTAGCTTGAAGTGCCGTATCCTATAAGCCCAAAGGCTCCAACAGGGAAAATAGCCCAGTGAAGAAATGAGATAAGTTCAAGAGAAGTAATGAACAATTCAAATAAAACTGTTATTATCATATTATTACAAGTTAAGCTACAATCCTAGCTGGAAGAGCTATAAGCCCATGGGCTCCAACAGAAAAATAGCCCAGTGAGGAAAGAAAATAGATAAACTTCAAGAGAAGTTTTGAACAATTAGAATAAAAGTTAACCAATTAATCAAGGATTCCATAGAAATGGAATGAGAGATGAGAAAACAAATCTATAAGACGTCATGCGAAAAAGATAGAACAACGCCGAAAATATATAAATGATTCCAAGGATGTTACATCCTTGATGAACGCCCATATAAAATTGTGAATGCACTAAGCAAATTGCGTGTTCTGTTACTTCAGGCCCGCTATAATCATTCAAGTGTAAGTGGTAGTGCAGCCAGGGAATCTAGGCTTCTGGAGGCGTTCTAAACGTTTTAGATGCTGTGCAGCAAGTGCAAGTTGGTGGTGTGGCCTCTTCGAAGTCGTGATTGTCGTCGAAGTCGAAAGTGTTAATCGAAACAGACGTCGAAAAGGTGAAATTTATCAGCGTGATAAAAAAGATCATATCACGCTGTACCTGAGGGTTTATCAAGAGATGAATCTTTGTTTGCTTATTCTAGATTTTGTGAATTCAGATGAAGCGAAGTACTTTTGATTTAAACATTCTGCCAAAAAAAGGCGAGAATCGGGTCTTTAGTTATGGTAAGCAGCTTTTTCTAGGAGAACACTCCAAAATCAAACCATTGTTCTCTAGTCTTAGGTAGTGTCATAGCCTCTGTACCAAGGTCTTCCACTATCTTGGGGTAGAATTCTCTTACTTGAGGGTACACTCGGACTCACTATTCTATCGTATTTCTCTTCCTCCTTGTTATTTTGAAATTTTTACCGTGTATTTTATGAAAGATTCATTTTAATGTTGTTATTGTACTCGAACTTCTCTTGTAGTACATTTCCTTATTTGCTTTCCTCACTGAGCTATTTTTCCCTGGTAAAGCCCTTGGGCTTATATCATCCTGCTTTTCTAACTAAGTTGTTGCATAGCTAATAATAATAATAATAATAATAATAATAATAATAATAATAATAATAATAATAATAATGCCAGATAAACACCAATCAATCGCTTTCCTAAAGACAAATAGTTTGTTAAATTGCTTCCATTTTTAGTCCCCTATCGATAATAAAATAGAAAACAATGCATTTCAGTAGAGATTGAGATCTAAAAATAACAAAACAGGAATTGTTGGAGGAATTTGGTTAAGGTCTTTGCGTTACTCGACGATGGAGGCGTTAGTTAAATGGCTATTATGAAGGGGATCAATACCCTGTGTGATGCGCCAGTTAGATGATAACTGAGAGGCTAGATCAATGCAACTGAACTTTATTAAACAGTCATCAAGTTTATATAAAGAGACTTGCGAGGAAGAACGTCACAAAACTTCAAACATAATAAAGCTTATACTAGCAAAATAACATATGGGTGTATTAACAATGCTGGGAAGAGCGAGTTTAAAGGCCAATCATGAATGGCAGAGTCAAGAGACTGACATTGTCCTATCGAGCAAGATAATGCCCTAGAGACTGACTATATATTCATATGATCAGCCCCTAAGCCCCTTCTCCACCCAAGCTAGGACCAAGGAGGTTGTAGCGGGACTCGAACCCTAGTCTGGCGTTCACCAGTCAGGGACGTTACCATATCGGCCACCATAACCCTAAGATAACATAAGAAATCACAATCGTTATACTGTACGAGCAAGTATGAAACACATGTGGAACAGCCCAAAAGAGTTCTCGTCTCATAACCCCTCTCGATTTTGAAATTTGAAAAGCGGATGACAGCGAATAAAATAGAACAAATAGTTATCTTATTTTCTTTCCTCTTCTCTTATTCTTCTCCCCCTTGAGGAGACCACTCAAAGAAGCTTATTAATGTTACCCAAATACTCAGAGTGAAGGACCACAGAGTAAACAGGGAGGGATTTAATAACCCAATTTAGATTTTACCTTTTAAAGCTTTTGTTTTTACTTTTAAAGTGAGTCACGTAG
>NC_090751.1:82825017-82840017 GCF_036898095.1 Palaemon carinicauda
CTGCGTCTTCTAAGTTCGCAGCATTTATGCCCAATTTTTATCGTCCTCAGATTTGGCTATTCTACTGGTTAATCCTAAATCTATGTCGTTAATGTAGATCAGAAATAGTAATGGTCCAAGGATGGATCCTTGAGGTACTCCACTTGTAATACCTGTCCATTCTGAAGCTTCTCCATTGATTACAATCCTCTGTTTTCTGTTTGTTAGCCAATTTTCGATCCATTCAGCTGGCTCGTCAGTTATGTCTAGTGCTCTAATTTTGGCCATTAACTTTTTATGAGGAACTTTGTCAAAAACCTTTTGAAAGAGAAGATATATGATGTCTATTGCCCTGCTTTTGTCATAAATCCTAAACATGTCGAGAATTCCAAAAGATTTGTCACACACGATCTCTTTTGTCTAAAACCATGTTGGATGTCTATCAGAAGATTGCTTTTCTCTATATTCTACTATTGGAGAGAGAGAGAGAGAGAGAGAGAGAGAGAGAGAGAGAGAGAGAGGTATTCATTTATTATTTGCTTACCTAGAAGTAGGTTGTATCACTTGTAGAGAGAGAAAGAGGAATAGAGACAGAGGGGTTATTTCTTTGTGAGTGTACCAAGAAAAGTAGGTTGTGCCCCTTACACACACGCAGAGAGAGAGAGAGAGAGAGAGAGAGAGAGAGAGAGAGCTTCTTCATCCTTTTCCGCAAAAGTACTTAGCAGAGTTTAATCAAGGAGATTAGTGTAATAGCAATAAAATTGAAGGATGTACGTAGAAGAGAAGACTTCGCATGATTTATTTAAAGAGATATTTCTCACCCTCAAACTGCCATTGAATATCTTATCAAGATAATAAATAAGATACTTAAAGGAGTACACGTTAAGTACCTATTGACGGAAACCCCTTCAGATTACCTTTCTCATCCTCAAATTGCCATTAAGTAATCCATTATGATATTCATGGAGTACCCTTACTGTAACCCCCAGGCTCCAAAGATCACAAAATTCCTTGCCCTGTTAAGGACGCAGGAGGACCACCTTCCCTCTAAGAGCAGCTGGGGCGCTGCGGCCTTGGATGCCAATTTAGTGATACGTACCAAGACTTTGCCTGACGAGGTATATTCGACCCCCAAATTGTTACGTATTTGCATTGTTTGTTTAACTTGATGCAAATGGTTATTTCAGCTTTAGTGGGATCTTTCTTCTTGTTCGGTTCATTCTTTGTTTTGCTGTTTTCCATTCCTGGTAAGCTGATAAAGATATGAGGTACAGCATACGAGCACACACACATACACACACACTCACACATACACACACACACACACACACACACACATATATATATATATATATATTAGACAATATCCAAGGCATTGTTAGTTCATTATATACGTAGAATAACATACTCAAGTACCTTATATATATATATATATATATATACATATATATATATATATATATTATATGTATGTATATATACATATATACAGTATATTCATATATATATATATATATATATGTGTGTGTGTGTATGTGTGTGTGTCTGTGTGTGTGTGTGTATTAATATATTACGATACATCCACATACTCACACAAGCATGAACACCCACCTCTCTCTCTCTCTCTCTCTCTCTCTCTCTCTCTCTCCGATTTTAGTGTTTCTGTGTATCTGATGAGTGAAAACCAGCATACGTTAACAAGGTGAAGCTGTGACTCAGCCCAAAAGTTTTCCGGGATGAAACTGTCTTCGCTCAAATTGTTTTTACGATTACCTGTACACTCTACATTCTTAAATGATACGATTTGTGTTTATGATATACTGAATACATCCCGCTTTATGAAAGAAACTGTATTTAGGTCATGTTAAGGGATTAGAAATGTGACCTTGGGACAGAAATATTCTTCAGGAGAGGAACTTCTAAACTTCAAACTTGCAGCAAATGTTTTTATTTTGAACAGGCTGACATAAATCACTTTTTATAGTTTATAGATGAAATATCTATGTTAATGTAGCCACCTGTCTAAGAATATTTAATATTGTTCACTACTTCTCGTGTAGTTTATATATTTCCTTATTTCCTTTCTTCACTGGGATATTTTCCATTAGGCTATCGGAGCCCTTGGGTTTATAGCATCCTGCTTTTCCAAGTAGGGTTGTAGCTTGGCTAATAATAATACTAATGATAATAATAATCTGAAGGTTTCCTGTATCAGTTTAATATCCAGGGTTGAGGCATAGCCTTTGCAACGGCGCCTCTTGTATCGCCATCAAACACCCGGGTCTAAGTGTCTTTGATTCTTGTTCTCTGTTGAAAAGACCTTATCAATTGTGAGAGGATAGAGCGAGGATTCGGCATGTCTTAAAATGGAATGTTTCAGATATACGTTGCTCAAAACATTCCAACTTAGGAGATGATTACATCCTTAGTTGAGAGCCTTGAAGGATAAATGGCCTCCCAGGTCAAAACTGCACTTTCTCTCTCTCTCTCTCTCTCTCTCTCTCTCTCTCTCTCTCATATGATCTGAAATATTGACATATCACGATTAGAAAAATATAACAGAGCAATTATTGCCCTGGTACTTTTTAAGCTTTAATTAACTTGACCTTTAAAAAAAAAAGAATCTGAAAATATGTTTGATGCTAAAACAGTAAACTTTGTATAGGGTTCTACCCTACTCATTTCATATGATTGCTTATCTAAACAGAAGTTTTTAGCAATTAGAAAAACACCAGAAATTCATCAATCAATCCAATGCTAACTAATGTAAACAGGAACTAATAGAAATTCCTCCTGTCTTTTCATAGAGATTGACGCAGCAGACTTTTTGAAAATCCCCCCCCCCCCTCCTTGCCTCAAATGCAGGATCAGAAAATAGAAAATAAAATTATGTAAGTACACAAGATACTCAACTTACAAACTTAATTAGTTCCAAAAAGCTAGTTTTTGGGCTCAAGCCATGTCGTCCTGATGGAAGGTTCCTAATAGTAGCTTTCAATGAATATATGAACTACAGTGATATTCCCAGAGAATTTACCTTTAGGTCTCCAGAATTCTAACTCCTGGCGCGAATATCCTTGACATTCTCTTAAGGATATCGCATAAGTCTGGGGACGTATATCTTTATACGACACATAGCGATCTTCACCCTGAATAGCGTTTTCACCTTGAGGGGGAAGAGTAGCAATTTTGGAAGGGGAGCCGTTATAAAGGTTACCCTATCTCCCATACTACTATTGAGTATCAAGATGGCGCCATATTCAAGATGGCGATCATTTCCTAATTTCCTAGTTTCCTAATTTTGTAGCGAATTCGCACGGTGGTGTTCCCTGTTGATCTAACTTTTTCGATCGATTCTGCGAGGATTATTATGCAATCTCCAGCTTCTTTCGCCTCTGCAAAGTTGGGTATTAATTCTTTACAATGTATATATTTCAGCTCCTGTCTCACAGTGAAATTAGAGTAATTTATTGCGCTTAGGAGCTAGGCCTGTTACCGGAGGCGCCATGTGGGCTGTCGTTCGTTAGGCATGTGTTATTTAATTTTGAAAGCTATTTAGGCATAATTATTTTCCTCTTTGTATCTCGATCGTATACGTTGGAGTTTCGGGGTTTTAGGTAACCGAGATCTCGTCTTGCTTATGTAACATAACCTAGGCAATGTAGTATACTTTCAGATATTTCCCCGTTTACCCTCGTGTATCGTTTTATCAATTCAGCGGAGATAGACATCTCCTAGAATTATTATATAAACCGATAATTGTCTCCAGTGAAGATTTGAGTGTAATACCTCCTTCCCTCTGTGTGTAGTCGTAGGCTACAACCCTAGTTAGTCTTGCCTTCGAGTAGACACTCAGGCTTGACTGGGCTAGTGTTTTCTGTCTCTTCCCTTGGCCAGCAGATAGCAGGCTTTGGGTTTCAGTCAGAACCTCAGAGTATATGGTCTTTAGCCGGCAGCTGGCCGGCAGGGTGAATAGTCATTCCCCTGCCGGACTAGGCTGCCGGCATAGGAGACTAGACCTCCCTAGGCCGCACTTGAAGTGGTTGTATGATGCCGCCATCTTCTCCCTGCGATCTAGAAAACTAGTCCTGTACTCGCAGACTCTAGGCTGAAGAATAGACATTCTTCTGCCGCCTGGGATGGCACAGGCACTGGAGCTCTGTTTATCCCTTGTTGAGAGGAGGCGGCAAGTCTGCCGCTGTCCCCTTAACTGTATTGGCAGACCCTAGGCTGGAGAATAGATATTCCCCTACTGCCTAGGATGGCGCCGATACTGAAACAGAGTTTCTTAGGAGTGTGGTAGGACTGGCAACCCTGCCGGCTCCTTACACACCTCATACAGGACCCTTTTCCCTCCCCCCTCTGTCCTTTAGTGGTGGCCTAGCCATCACAACCCTTTGGGCCGTTGTCCTGCAATCCCACCGCTTGCCGGCTTAATAGCTGTTTACTGGCTCCTGGCAGCCGACTACTGTGGCCATGCCGGCTGCCGGTGGCCATGACGGTTGCCGGCGGCCATGACGGCTATGTCCGCTGCCGGTAGCCAGAATGGCTGTCGGACGGAAGTCTTTTCTGTCACCAAGGTTCTTCAGTCTTCCCTTGGACTGGCGGCCATAAGTCCTGTTGCCGGGGTACTAACCCGGGGGCCGGCGCTGACTGGTACTGACTCAGCCGGCGGCATGCCGACTGTGCCTGTGCTGCTGGGAGCTAGCCTGTCAGCCATATGCCGGCTAGACTATGCAAGTCCTGTTGCTGGGGTATTAACCCGGCCGGCGGCATGCTGGCTGGTACTGACTCTTCCGGCGGCATACCGACTGTATCAGTGCTGCCAGGTACTAGCCTGCCGGGCATATGCCGGCTGGACTATGCCGGCAACGGTACTTGTGGTTGAATGGAAGCCTGAATGATGCATTCTCCCCTTCCATTTGAACCTTCTTTCTGGTGAAGGCAGTAAATTATATATTTACATCCTTATTTAGTGTAAACATACACAGTAATAAGACAGTCCTTCACTCCATGCTTTCTCTCTCTCTCTATCAGGTAGTATGCCAGCCGGACTGTGCTGTCGGGGACTAGCTATGCTGGCTATACGCCGGCTGAATTATAGTATGTTTATACAGTAGTCAGTATAATTGCAGTATAGTATATACTGCAGATAGAAAACTATTGTATGTATTATACTAGTAGTTATTTCCAAACATATCTTGGGTATCCTTGCCCAGGTGTTTGCTGAGACCAATCCTATATTGAAAGAATAGAATTTCTTTAATACTCTGATTAGAAATCAGTTTACATTTTACCTTACAATATTAAATAATTTAGAAGGGCCAGTGGTTGTACATTTTCTATCCTTAAAGGTTAGAACCCTTATCTTTGAGCTTCCCTGATCAGGAAACTCTATGGTTTTAATATTGGAAGGGAAGGTCACAGCAAATGGGCTGGGTAAGATACACAAATATGTGTCTTTTCTAATTTCTAGCCCAATCGGTGACATGCTGGCTGGACCGTGCCGCCAGATGCTAGCTGGCTGAACTACAGTATACTGAACTACAGTATATGATTATACAGTAGCCAGTATTTTGCAATATAGTATATATTGCAAACAGAAAACTATAGTATTATTATACAGTAGTTAATCTCTAACATATCTTGGGTACCTTTGTGCAGGCTTCTGCTCACACCGAACCTATATTGAAAGAATAAAATTCCTTCAATACTCTGATTTGAAATCAGTTATCCTTAACCCACAGTATTAGATGATTAAAAGGGTCTGTGGCAGTGTACACTTTTCTATCCCTAAGGGTTAGAACCCTTTTGTTCAAGTTGCCTTGATAAAGGAAACTTTATATTCAATACTGGGGGGAGGTTACAACAATTGCTTGCAAGGGATACACAAATATGTCTCTCTCACTATTCCTTTCTAGCTTACTATCCTAAGCTATAACAATTAAAAGATGACTATTACATATTGCTTATCAGGTGAGATAAACAATTGTATACTCATTCTGCTTTCCTATCTTTACAGGTGGAACCCCAGATGAAATGTGATGCAGTCTTCTGCAATATTAAGAGTAAGTACTTTTATGGTCATAATGCATGAAGGTCTCATGTCCCCTGCAATATTATTTCCGAATCCCTGCAATATTGGGACCCCCAAGTTTGTAATATCTGTCGGACATTAGTGTCTGAAGGCTTTGATAATTCCAAGTCAATGAAGTCTAGGGATGTGGCACGTAAGAAACTACGCAAATGGGTAAGAAGGTTCCAGAAGATCTCTCCAGGACCATACCTACCTAACGATAGGATGCGTAGCTTACTGTTCCCAAAGGCAAGTAGTGAAATAGTGGTGCCCCAGGCACGATTTGCACCTCCCTGCATCCAGATTACCATCGGGATGGAGGGCAGGGAGGCACCCCTGGAAGAAGATGATGATGTCGTGTCGGAATTGCTTCTGTCAGTGCCGGGCTTGGACCCGTTAACCTCGACGTCTTCACCTTTTACCCCTCTATTAGACAAAATGGCCCAGTTACTGGCCCATCTTATGGGTCTAATGGAAAACTTTCGCAAACAAGGCAAAACAAAGGAAGCGAAACTCAAGACAGAGCATGAAGCTCCACTCATCGCCTCCCGAGGGTTATTCAAGCAACCCAGAGACCAAGACCTCCCGACATGCTCCAAAACCAATCCCTGGAGGTATGCGGAGCTTAAGCCGATTTTAGATGGCAAACTCTACTTCTCAGAGAAGATGGGAGCTGTTCCTTTAGACGAAATCCAGTTTTGGCCAAGCTTTAACACTTTCCCTGATTGCTTCATTCGACTGAAGCATGAACCAACGTCAGAAAAAGAAACAGAACCGAAGGAAGTCATGGTTCTCGACCATGATAAATGCACAGGCTATCTTGTCAAGTAGCCTGAGAAAGGCGGGGTTACTCCTGGTCGAAAGTGTTCGCACTGAGTAAGAGACACTCTACCTTTCTTTCTCCTGCTTCAATAGCATTCCCCTTTACATGGAAGGCATTTAAATCTGTTACCATGGCAGTGGAGGCAGGCAAACCGTGTCCTGCACTTGAGGAGTGCAAGCCTCTGTCACTAGCCTTGCCCATGCAGGAGAAGGATTGGAAGAAAGTCCACTTAACCTTTTCAGTAGGGAAACTAGATGCGGACATCACTGGACGACAGTTTAGAGAGAATCTCCCTAAACTTACTGAGTTTCTTTTGTGCAAGGAAAAAGAAACAAAGGAGAGACTTGCGGCCTCCTTATCCCTACAAAACTGCATAGAGATGTGTTCAGCCCATTGAAGTACCCCAGACATGCTCATGGTCTTGGCCAAAATGCATATTGCCACCTTATTAAAAGACCTATATGCCTTTATGAAGGCTAGGAGAGACTGTAGGGAGTTTGTGTTCGCTGCTGCAACAGTGAAACATGAACCCAGGAAGCTGATATTTTCCAACATCTGGGGTAAAAACCTCTTTCCAAACGAGGTAGTCAAAGAGGTAATCGAGAAAGCCGCCACGGAGAATAGGAACCTTCTCCAGAAGTGGGGCATCTCTTCAAAGAGGAAGTCTTCCACGGATGTGGGTCCCCAACCTAAAAGGAAGACGAAAAGGTCTAGACTTTTTCGTCGGTCTGTTCAACAACATCCCACAGTTTCTATGACCGCGGTGCCCCAGGCAGGCGGTCGAGGAGGTAAACCTTCTGATCAGTTGAAGCAAAGAGACTTTTCTGGTAGGAGGGAGGTTCCATTAGGATCGTTGGGCCTTCGATCCTTGAGCCCAAGGCCTAATCAAGATTGGACGAGGATGGAAACTAGACATGCCTCCACCATCATTTCCTCTACTCTTCCAACACTCCAACCCCGTTTTAGAAGAGTAAACCCTATAGCTCCAGAGCATACAGTTGATAAGGAAAGCAAAGTCCATCGAATTCCAGGGAAGGCTGTTTTGTGTTCCCAAGAAGGACTCAAGAAAACTCAGAGTCATTCTGGACTTGTAGCCACTCAACAAGTTCAAAAGAAACAGCAAGTTCAAGATGTTAATCCTTTTACACATAAGGACCTTATTACAAAAAGGGGCGTTCACAGTCTTGATAGACCTGACAAGTGCCTATTAGCAGCTTCTAGTCAGTCGCCCCTTCTCCTCCTACCTAGGATCTATGTTATAGAAGATAAAGTACGTCCTAAGAGCCATACTCTTGGACTAAACACAGTCCCAAGTATCTTCACGAAATTGGCAGACACAGTCGTGCAACAACCATGCCTAGAAACTGTTCAGGTAAGAAAGTACCTGGACGTATGGCTGGTGCGGGCAGCACCCGAAGTGGCTGGTCTGCAAGCATCAAAAGAAGTAACCCAGTTCCTGGAACATTGGGGATGCAAAATCAACTTCAAGAAGTCTTGACTCACTCCAGCTCAAAGGTTTCAATGGCTGAAAAACCATTGGAACCTGAGGTCACACTGTCTCTCCTTTCTCTTAGGGATGTAGAAGGAGATCGCAGGGTCTGTCAAGAGACTACGGTAATCCGTCAGGATTTCAAGATGCTAACAGGAAAGAGTACTGAACTCTCTCCAGTTCGCAGCAGTGACAGACCCAGCATTAAGAGCACAGCTGAAAGATGCGTCAAGAGTCTGGAGAAGATAAGCATCAAACGCTCGAAGAGATCTTAAATGATCGATATCGGTCTTACCTTGATCGCTTCTCAACCCATGGTTGAAGGCCAAATGCCTATTGAGGACCGTGCTCTTGCAACTACCTCGACTATCGAAGATCATCCGTATGGATGCCTCGATGGAAGAATGGGGAGTTCACTCCCATCAGAGGAAAGCCCAAGAAACTTGGTCATCTCTACTCAAGGCCCTTCTCATCTACTTTTTAGAAGCCATGGCAGTCCTGTTGAGGTTGGGGAAACTCTTTCCACGCAGATCAGGCCTCCTCAGGCTGATCTGGGACAGCGAAGTGATAGTGAGATGTCTGAACCGACAAGGCTCGAGATCGTCCCATATAATCTAGGTGATGTTAGCCATCCCTTACATAAAGAGATGGCACCTATCAGCAGTTCACGTACAAATGATCCGCAATGTGATAGCGGATGCCCTACTCAAGCTCAAGCCAATAGAGTCAGAATGGTCCACAGACGCAGACCCATTCTTTGCCAGATTAGAACAAGTCCCCAAACTGCAAACCGACCTCTTCGTGTCGAGCGTCATCAAGAAACTACCTCAATATGTAGCCCCATACAAGGACCCTTTGGGGAGATAACGGACACCATGTCTCTAGTGTGGAACGGATGGACCCGGAAATTCCTGTTCCTTCCATCCAATCTCCTGCTGAAGGTCCTCAACACGCTGAGATCCTTCCAAAGAAAGGCAGCTCTAGTGGCTCCCAAATAGTCCAAGAGCAACTGGTTCCCTCTAGTGAGAAACCCAGCACTATCTTAGAGGGTTCCGAAGTTAATTGTCTTCAATTCATCACAGAGAGCCCAAACCCTTCATTTCATGATTTTCTCGCCCTAGCGGTTAAGAATAGATTTGGGATCTCAGAAGGCAATATAGACTTCCTAGAAGAATAGAAGTGTAAGTCAACCAGAAGACAATATGAATTGTCTTGGAAAAAGTGGGTTGCTTTTGTTAAAGCAAAAGGACCGAAAGAAATTTCAATAAACTTCTGTCTGTCCTTCTTTATCCACCTTCATAATCATGGTCTGTCAGCTAACACGATAACTACGTGTAAGTCAGCCCTAACTAGACCTCTTCTATATGCCTTTCAAGTGGATCTGACGAATGAAATCCTTAATAAGATCCCGAAGGCATGCACTAGGCTTAGGCCAGCAGCTTCTCCGAAGAACTTCTCGTGGTCTTTGTACAAGGTCCTACATTATGCCTCATCTGTGAACAATGAAGATTGTTCTCTCAAGGATCTAACCCAGTAGGTTATTTTCCTGTTCGCTCTAGCCTCAGGGGCTAGAGTTAGTGAAATAGTAGCCCTATCAAGAAATGAGGGCCACATTCAGTTCACAGAAGTGGGAGAACTGATCTCTTTCCTGATCCAACCTTTCTCGCCAAGAACGAGCTATCCACTAAAAGATGGGGTCCCTGGAGAATCTACCCTCTGAAGGAAGATGTCTCTTTTATGTCCAGTAGAGTGTCGAAAGGTCTATCTTCATAAAACTTCAGATTTCAGGGGAGGACAGCTCTTCAAAGGAGAAACCTCAGGATCAAACTTATCCCTAAAACAACTGAGGGCAAAGGTCACCTACTTCATTCTCAGAACAGATCCTGACAGTACCCCCGCAGGTCATGATCCGAGAAGAATTGCTTCATCACTGAACTTTTTTCAGTATATGGACTTTGAGCGTCTTCGCTCATACACTGAATGGAAATCATCCACAGAGTTCTACAAACACTACGCTAAGCAAGTCCATGAACTGAAACATTATGTGGTGGCGGCAGGTAGTGTATTAAAACCTGTCGTCTAGGGCTGCGATGAACAGTTAATTGATTGGGACTATCAATTAGGGTGAAAAGGTGTTGTCACTTCCAGTGTGATACCTTTTAAGTGAGTGTCAACATGGTGACACTGTCTGTTAAAAATCTCAGGTCTGGAATTATACAGATAATACTTGTGCCATGTGTACGTAGTACACAGTGTTGATAATATACAACATCTACAGAATTTATAGTGGAAAATTTTTTTAAAATTTTCCAGTTTTAGAGTGGAACTCATCATTTCTTCCCTTGCAGGGAAGGAGAAATATTTTCTGTATACGTTGCACGTATAATTCCTTTAACATGTTACATTCGTTTCACTCGTAATTCCATTCAGTCATTTATTCAAAATAAATGTTTATTAGAATGTAATTGTGTCCTTTCTCGCACTGCAATTTGCACATTAAAGATGCCAGAGTTCTTTTACTTGGTTATTTAAGTAAACCTGATATCATTGTATGCTTACAAACAATGGATATAGTTGACACTGATATTGTTCCGACAATATATTCAAACTGTGAGACCGTTTGTATGTCTGGTGGATACTTATGTTTGTTCATACAATATATGCTAACCTTGAGGCCCCTTTTCTACTATCTAGTATGACTCTTCCCTGTAGGGGGCAGGAAGCACTAAACATGGTCCATGATTAGTGGTAATGACGGATAACGGTAACATCATTTGTCTCAATGGTCCAGATGACTATAGAAAAATTGTCCCAAGGTTAAGGCACCGATGAAAATCCACAGATACAGTACTTTCTAGTAATTAACTGGTAAACTTCCATCAGGATAACATGGCTTGAGCCCAAAAAAACAGATTTTGAGCGAAACAAAAAATCTATTTTTGTGTGAGATAGCCATGTCGTCCTGATGGACCCACCCTCCTTTACTATAGAAAAGGCCTTCGTAGAATCCCCCCCCCCCGAAACTACTATATCTGTAGCACCATGCTCAATGCTACAAGGAATGACCGCCATCTTGAATATGGCGCCATCTTGATACTCAATAGTAGTATGGGAGATAGGGTAACCTTGATAACAGCTCCCCTTCCAAAATTGCCACTCTTCCCCCTCAAGGCGAAAATGCTATTCGGAGTGAAGATCGCTATGTGTCGTATCAAGATATATGTCCCCTGACTTATGCGATATCCTTAAGAGAATGTTAAGGATATTCACGCCAGGCGTTAGAATTCTGGAGACCTAAAGGTAAATTTTCTGGGAATATCACTGTAGTTTATATATCCATTGGAAGCTACTCTTAGGAACCTTTCATCAGGACGACATGGCTATCTCACCCAAAAATAGATTTTTCGCTTCTCTCAAAATCCGTTTGAAAGTCGAATTGTTTGCTGGTAAGTCGAATTTTGTTAAACTTTGGTCTAGGATAAGCCTAACCTGATTTACATTCCTATGATTTTCAGCTACAAAAGTCAACAAATAGTCAGGTTTCATATGAAATAGATATCAGGTTATTACAAATATTGTTTTGCTTACTATATTTGAATTATATAATATTGTTCTATTATAGGATTTCTTCACCTTATCTTTGTTATTTTCATTTGGATTTATGTTAGTATCTCCGAGTGTTTGTAAGTTGAAGACCTTCTGTATACATATAAAATTACCTCCAACTTACAACACTAAAGATGAGAGGGTCCTTTACTAACCCTCATCCTCTGTTCCCCAAATCTAGCTACGCCCCTGTAAAGAAACTTGCATGCTAACTCTGAGGCTCCGGAACTTTTCCTCTTCTCATTTGTCCCTTAAACTCCCTAGCCTTTTTTTTTTCATTCTTTCTCATTATTATTATTATTATTATTATTATTATTATTATTATTATTATTATTATTATTATTATTATTATTATTTGCTAAGCTGCAACGCTAGTGGGGAAAAGCAGGAGGGCTTCAACAGGGAAAATAGCCCAGTGATGAAAGTTTAAGAACAATATCAGCATTAAGATAAATCTTTAATATCTAATCTATAAAAATTTCAAAATAAATATAGGAATAGAAATAAGATAGAATAGTGTCCCTGAGTGTACCCTCAAGAAAGAGAACTCTAAACCAAGGCAGTGGACGACCATGGTACAGAGGCTATGGCACTACCCAATATGTTTTTTACCCACATCAAAACAATTCATTCTAATTAAATTTTGAATATTCATATAAAATTAAAAAGGCGAACTTACGGCAGTTTAGTTCATCTTTCCCGTCGACGCAATTGTTCACAAAGTTGCAGGCCAGGTCGACCGAGATGCAGGTTCCATTGTCACATTGCAGGTGGGATTCCGGACATTTGTACGTTTCTGGTAAAATAAAAGGAGTAACGATTCACTGATACACTTTTAATTAGCATTATATATATATATATATATATATACATATATATATATATATATATATATATTTATATACTGTATATATATATATATATATATATATTTGTGTGTGTGTGTGTGTGTGTGGGTGTGTGTGTTTTACAGATATAAATTTATATACATATACACACACACATACACACACACACACAACACACACACACACACACACACACACACATATATATATATATATATATATGTATGTATGTATCCATATGCATTTTTCCCATCATACACACATGTATATATATGTATATATACAAGTGTGTAAGAGTGGAGGTAAACATACATATATATATATATATATATGTGTGTGTGTGTGTGTGTGTGTATATGTATATATATATACAATAAATAAATATATATATATATATATATATATATATATATATATATATATATATATATAGTCACTATATATGGTAATTAAATAATAAATGATTGTTTTTATATAATAAATTAAAAAAGTAAATATCCACTAATTTTAAAGAATCTGGGCCAGAAAAAAACGGACACTATGGAGTTACATGGATGAATTTTTTCGTGATTTGAAATATCTAGACGAATTTTAATTACAAGTACCATAACAGATGAAAAAGAATTAATCAGTCAATAATCCAATACAGAATATAATTTTTCACTGTTGGGTGACCAAGCCTGAAAGGCTAATTTTCATCTTCATAATTTATGCAGCTTAGATACTAATATCGAGCTGCAAAATGTTAGCTCTTACATACGAATTGCAAAAGATATAGATGGGATTTTCCAATTACAATGAAATGCTAAGCGTTGTCAAATGAGGGAATTAAAGATTTTGTATCTTTCAAACACAGACTTCCCGGTGCAAAGTGTTTACATGTTCAATGGTCTGCTGCTAAGTGGTGTGTTTGCGCAGTTCAAGAGCCCTCAAAATGAGGTACTATCGGTGGATGCTAATAGATGGTAGAAAAATAAAGAGTTGTCTGCTACTAAAATACAAAGATAATACGAAATCAGGAGAATTATAATAAAAAGAAAGTAAAATTGAAATCTAAACTAACACTACTCCTACTATTACTATCATTGAGCAATAAAAAAATCGAAATTTTAAACCTCAACACATTTCAAAATTGAAACTCACTCCTACCATTCTTTGTCAAAGGCCTACAGATAGATGAAAGATATGTTCCTTCCTCTGCGACATGGCCTTGCCAAATTATAGTGATTTTTCTTGTCGAGAAAAGGTGATATTTGTGTCATTATATCTGTCAGAGAGACGTGACCCAGGGAGGAGACATAATTCATAACTGTCAACTCTTGGCAAACGGACAGTTTCGGGTTTTGTAGCTTCAATAGGTCTTCATATTATGCTCCAATAGTCATAGGCCTAAGATCCAATATTTATAGGCCTAAGAGACAGATTGGGTGTAAAGTAGGGGGGTTGATATATGGTCTACACCTCCCTGTCCCAGGGCTACCAGAAATAGATTTTTTATTCAAGGCACATTTTAATTTTAGGTTAGCAAGAAAATCTCACAGTAGAATGGGTGAACATGTACTTAATTCTTACTAAATATGAATAAAAATTATATATATGAAGGACTTATGCAAGAAACGCACTAGCTTATAAGTAAATAAAAATCACTCATTCTGATGCCCAAAGAGCTAAGGTCTGTATATTTGAACGATGTTGAACAACACGGTCTCGGTTTGGGAGCTAGATCAAGTGTAGCTTAACGCCTTCAGTCACAGCAGTACTTTATTCCACTTACCACAATCTTTTTCGTCCAATCCATCAACACAGTCTTTAACCGCGTTGCACCTTTCATGGATGTCAATGCATCTCTCCTCGGCAGCACACAAGAACTCGTTTGATAGGCAACCTTCAAGGAAAGAAGATAAGGAGATTTATTATTACTGTTGGTTGCGGCCACAACATGATAGATAGATCATATTGAGAGAGAGAGAGAGAGAGAGAGAGAGAGAGAGAGAGAGAGAGCCTTAAGGTCCAACTTACCACAGAGCTTGATGGCTTCATCTGACGCATCATCGCACTCTGGTTTACCTGAACAGACTTCGGTTTCTGGAATGCATTTCCAACGATCCGCGCACATCCAAAAACCTGGATCGCAGGTCTTGAGAAGACGACCTGTCCCATTAAAAATACGCCTCGCTGA
>NC_090751.1:82845017-82847517 GCF_036898095.1 Palaemon carinicauda
ATATATATATATATATATATATATATATATATATATATATATATATATATATATATATATATATATATAAGGTCATTCTCTAGGGCATTGTGCTGCTTGATAGGGCAATGTCACTGTCCCTTGCTTCTGCCATTCATGAGTGACCTTTGAACCCTTTAAACTGGGGTTCGAGTCCCGCTCAAGGTCGAGAGTTTCTTGTAGTGTCTGCAACCTCACCATAATTGTGTGCTAAGGATGGGGTGTTTGGGGGAGCCTAAAGGTCTACTTGCTGAGTCATCAGCAGCCATTGCCTGGCCCTCCCTGCTCCTAGCGTGATGGCAGGGAGGCTTGGGCGCTGATCTTCTGTATATATGATCAGTCTCTAGGGCATTGTCTTGCTTGATAGGGCAATGACATTATCCCTTGCCTATGCCATTCATAAGTGGCCTTTAAACCCTTTAAATATTTCATTTTATATTATTTTACCTCGTTTCCTTTCCTCACTGGGCTATTTTACCTGTCGGTGCCCTTCGGTTTAGCAAGTAATAATAATAATAATAATAATGATAATAATAATAATAACTGGGGTTCGAGTCCCGCTCAAACTCTCTAGTTTCTTTGGTCTGCAACCACACCATCCTTGGAGCTAAGGATGGGGTGTTTGGGTGAGCCTATAGGTGTACCTGCTAAGCAGCCATTGCCTGGCCCTCCTTGGTCCTAGCTTGATATAGAGGGGACTTGGTCGTATATATGGTCAGTCTTGAGCATTGTCATTGTCCTTTGCCTCTGTCATTCATGAGCGGCCTTTAAATTGCAAATTCCTTTTACACCTCAGAAGAACATAAATGAGATGTTAGTTTACAAGTCCTAAGTATGCCGTCTATAAAACGGCTTGTCATACCAATAAAATTACCCAAATATTAATAGTTTCGAAATACTAGGCCTTCTTCATCATGGGGCTCAATACTACACAGTACTCTAGAAGTTTTATTCCAGCTATGATAAGGTTGTGGAATGATCTTCCTAATCGGGTAGTTGAATCAGTAGAACTTAAAAAGTTCAAAGTTGCAGCAAATGTTTTTATATTGAACAGGTTGACATGTCTTTTTATAGTATATATATGAAATATGTTTTGATGTTATTGTTTTTAGAATATTTTATTTCAATTGTCCATTATTTCTCAGATCGTTTATTTATATCCTTATTTCCTTTCCTCACTGGGCTATTTTTCCTTCAAGGAGCCCTTGGGCTTGATAGCATCCTGCTTTACCAACTAGGGTTGTAGCTTAGCAAGAAATAATAATGATAATAATAATAATAATAATAATAATAATAATAATAATAATAATAATAATAATAATAATAAAGTTCACAAAATGCAAGTTAACAATTATCTATAAAGAAGAGAAGTGAGGATGAAATATTGCACTATTTTGTGTAATACTGATACGCACATGTTATATGAATTATTCTATTCAACATGGCGACGAGTTAAGACAGAGTTATGGCAGAAGAAATTGAGAGAGAGAGAGAGAGAGAGAGAGAGAGAGAGAGAGAGAGAGAGAGAGAGAGAGAGAGAGAGAGAGAGAGAGAAGGATAATCAATCACACACTCAGTGGCGTAGATAGTGCAAAAAAAAAAAAAAAAAAAAAAAAAAAAAAAAAAGGTATTTTACGGGTCAGGACCAAATAAGGCTGACTTTGGATACCAGAGAGTTGATGCTGCTTTGTTCAGAAGACAGAAGTTGTAAATAGTATCAGGAGTTAAGGAACATATAAATACAGGTTTAGAGGTAGGCCTACTGGTCATGTAAAAGGCCGGTTTTCTTTACGTTATGTTTGGTTACACTATGAAAGAATTAAATGTAATTTCAATAAGGTATTTGAGAAATGATATACAGATCTCTCTCTCTCTCTCTCTCTCTCTCTCTCTCTCTCTCTCTCTCTCTCTCTCTCTCTCTCTCTGTATATATATATGTACATATATACTCTCTCTCTCTCTCTCTCTCTCTCTCTCTATATATATATATATATATATATATATATATATATATATATATATATGTGTGTGTGTGTGTGTGTGTGTGTGTGTAAATATCAACCGCTATGGCATTTAATACCTAATTCTAACTTGGGAATATATATCCACAGGAATTCATTTATGGTAAGGGCTGGGCAGAGATTCGAACCCCTGCTTATTCAGCCGAAACCATGCCTGCGAGGACTCTACCAACTGAGCTATCAAGAGAGATATAAGTTTATGACAAGTCACCGTTCATATTTCTGTCGAATTCGGGAATCTGTTCATAGACCTGAAATAAACCCATCTCCACCATGATAGCTGAATTGTAAGTTTGCAACACGTAGTTATTCTATGATGAATTTATATCACCAATACACGTGATTTCAGTTAATGTAAATATCAACCACAACGGCATTTAATACCGAATTCCATCTTGGGAATATACATCCACTGGATATAGCCTATGTAGGAGACGGGTTTATTTCAGGTCTATGAACAT
>NC_090751.1:82850017-82867517 GCF_036898095.1 Palaemon carinicauda
CTGCGACATCTATGAGTGATACTTTTTACGTTGTTTTGTCGACCAGATTGACGTCTAGTCGATACACTTGTGTCATCCTGTCCGTCCTTATACTGCAATCCCAGAGTAGTTTAGCCTGATCATTTTCTACCAAAGCTTGAGGTTCTTGTTCGTACCATTTATTGCTGTATTGTAATACATATTTTCTACTGATACTCCAATGGAGAGTTTTAGATACTGCATCGTGTCTTTTTTTATATTGATTTTGTGGAAGTATTGAACATTCACTGGCGGTGTGGTTGATGGTTTCTTACTGTGTCATACATTTCCTGCACTGTGACGAGATGTTATTATTATTATTATTAATATTATTATTATTATTACATAAGCTACATCCCTATTTCGAAGAACAGGATGCTACAAGCCCAAGGGTCCAACAGGGAAAAGTAGCACAGCGAGGAAAGGAAATACGAAAAGAAATTGATTATATGAGAAGTAATGTATAAAGAATTTAAATATTTTGAGATCAGTAACAACGTTAAGATAGATCTGTCGCATATAAACTATGAAGAGATCCTTATGTCAACCAGTTCATCAATAAAAACCATTCGTCGCAAGTTTGAACTTTTGAAGTAACACTGATTCAACTGCCTGATCAGGAAGATCATTCCACAATCTGGTCACAGCTGGAATAAAACTTCTAAAATACTATGTAGTATTCAGCCTTATGATGGAGAAAGCAAGACTTAGAATTAACTTCATACCTAGTTCTACATGCAGGATCGTATAATCCGGGAAGATCTGAATGCAAAGGATGGTCAAAGATATGAAATTTTATTTTACAACATTCATAAAGAACCAACTGAATGACGTTGCTAGATACTAACATCTAGATCGGGAATAAGAAATTTAATAAGCCGCAAGTTTTTGTCCAACAAATTCAGATGAGAATCAACAGCTGAAAACCAGACAGGAGAACAGTGTAGAATGAAAGAATTAAAATACTTCTTCAGAATGGATCGATGGTGTCATTTAAAACGGATAATTTTTGTGCCTTACGAATAAGATTGAGGGGAGAAGAGCAAGGTGCCGCTAAAGGAAAAAGTTTCTGCATAGTTTAATAGAGGATGTGAATAAGAATGTAACAGCTGGACAATTTATACAGAGAGCTAGAGACAGTACCAGGTGGAAGCAATTGATAGCCCACGTCGAGAACATGGCATATATCGACTGGAAACAACCATACACTACGCAAATGTTAAGTGGTGATATTTAAAACGTCAATAATTCAACTGTTTTAAAAGATGTTAAACTGCTGGCATTCCATTGCTTCTTTTGGGGAGGATAAGAAGATACTAATTATAAGGAAGGTTTTATCCAATGAATTCAATTTATTATTGTTTAGTAAATTATCCTTACAACTGCATAAAGCTGTAAGATCAGTCACAGAAATAGTTGAATATATAAATCGAATCACACTTTGACCGAAGAGAGATATCTCTTAACATTCACCATCATTCGTCTCTATCTTGAACTTTTAAATCAAGACTTCTCCAATCATCTTTATCTTCACGTTTCATAGTCCATAGCCACGTAGGCCTGGGTCCTCCAACTCTTCTATTCTCTACATCTTTTGAATCAATACCTCTCCATTTATTATCTCCTTCACGCTTCATAGTCCTCAGCCACGTAGGTTTGGGTCTTCCAACTCTTCCAGTGCCTTGTGGAGCCCAGTTGAAAGTTTTGTTAACTAATCTTTCTTAACAAACGCATTCTAGAATCGATAGTTTACCTTCTCTCGTACAGATAAGGAAATTCATTCAAATAACGGATAAATGTAAAGTATATCAACACTAATTAATTGCCGAATAGATGATGGATGCCCCAAAAATAACAAATTTCACTCAAATTAGTGTACAGTGGATTCAAAAGACAAGCGCATCATAGCGGTTTCATGAAAATTTAACTAAAGTAGATGTCCATCTGATGTTTCTGTATATTTTATTAATCAATACGAATGCAAGACAAGTGCTTGCCACATCCGGGATCTAGGCAGAGGGTGGGCCTACTCAGAGGGGTGCTGGAATGTTCTAGAATTAATGGTCCGATTGTTTTCATTCCTATCGTTTTATAGTTTATATAGGAAATGTTTATTTTAATGTTGTTCCTGTTCTTAAAATATTTTATTTTTCCTTTTTTTTCCTTTCCCTGTTGGAGCCCCTGGTCTTATAGCATCCTGCTTTTCCAACTAGGGTTGTAGCTTAGCAAGTAATAATAATAATAATAATAATAAGATGAAAATCTATTTTGGATAAGGCTGTTACAATGACAAGGGTCTGCGAAGGATAAAGAAATGCAGAAAGATAGAATGAAAAAGATTAGAAATTACAATGATTAATAATGAAATCATAAAGAAAATACTGCGTTTAAATCAATTCATAAATGTATATAAATTGATTTCATATTTAGTAAAGCAGAGAAAATATAGGAGAATTACTAAAGCAAAGGTGACGATGTACAAATGAGTGAAATACCTGCTATTATACCGAAGAAGTATCATCAATGGTGGATTTTTTAACATAGGTCTATAATTGATATTTAATGCTCGGGTAAATGCTAGTTCTTAATACTAGGCAGGCAGTTAATTCTAATAGCCAGGCCTTCTCCATCATGAGGCTTAATACTGCACAGTATTCTAGAAGTTTTATTCCATCTGTGACCAAGTTGTGGAATGATCTTCCTAATCGGGTAGTTGAATCAGTAGAACTTCAAAAGTTCAAAGCTGTAGCAAATGCTTTTATGTTGAACAGGCTGACATAAGTCTTTTTATAGTTTATATATGACATATCTGTTTTGACCTTGTTACTGCTTTTAGAATGATTTATTGTCAATTTGTTCTCATCATTTATTTATTTCCTTATTTCCTTTCCTCACTGGGCTATTTTCCTCTATTGGAGCCCTTGGGCTTATAGCATCTTGCTTTTTCAACAAAGGTTGTAGCTTGGCTAGTAATAATAATAATAATAATAATAATAATAATAATAATAATAATAATAATAATGAAAGGAGTAAAGACAATCTCTATCCATGGTCATTATCAGAGTTTTTCTCTATCACTATCGAGATGATTGAGATTTATAATAGACTTACAAGTTTTATATATTCAGGTGACGCTGTCAATGTTGACGTCATTACTTATGTATTAGTATGTCTAGATATTCCAGTTGCACATTCTTACATTTTTAAATTCTTAAGGCTTATGAAATTAATGAGTCTACTCAGTTAGAGTGTATATGTTTTATTTCATTGTACTCTGATTTTATTTGTATATCATTGTTCGTAGGTGAGGTTTTGACATTTTGCCCACTAGATGAAACTCGAGATGAAACAACATTTGAAGCAATGAATGAATAGATAATCTACCTGATTGCATAAGATGAAACGCTGCTTGAAACAATGCACAAGATAAAACACCGTTTTCAGTACTGTACACTCAAGATGAAATACTATTTTAAACACAAAAAAAAAAAAAAAAAAAACAATGAAACAATGAGCAAATAAGATGATACGGTCGAATCACTGAGTTCGTAAGATGAAACATACTTAGAAACACTTAATACAATATATGAATCAGCATTTCCAACACTGGACATGAAACGCCATTTGAAACACTGAATGCACAAGATGAAGCAGACTTTAACACTGAGCACAAACAATAGAACTTTGTTTGAAGTACTGAGCACACATGCTGGGTTCCATTATTAAGGGGATTTTGAACAAATTACTTTTTTTTCCGCAGCAACGGAGTGTCTCTTGGAGAATTTACATAGAAGAAATTCAGTTTGAAAGATCAAGGCTGCGTAAATCAAAATACCAAAGTAGTCATATTAAAACAATGTGAAACCATAAATATTAACTTCCAGATCATGAATAACCAGTACACTTAACCATATTATCAATGACCTCTCATACCTAACCTGACCTAATAGACAATGACTTCTCACACTTAGCCAATTCGCCAATCACCCTTGACCTAGCTTTACCTGACCTCCCACACTTGGCTAAATCTCCAACGATCTCCCACACCTAAATAAATCTCCAATGACCTCCCAAACCTAACTAAATCTCCGATGGCCTCCCACACCTGGCTAAATCTTCAATGTCATTCCAAACCTAACTAATTCTCCAATGATCGCCCGCACCTGGCTAAATCTCCAATGACATTCCACACCTAACCAAATCTCCATGATATCCCTCACCTAACTAAATCTCCAATGACATCCCACACCTGACTAAATCTAAAGTAACCTCCTACACCTAACTAAACCTCCAATGACCTCCCACACCTAACTAAATCTCCAAAGGCCTCCCACACCTTAATAAATCTCCAATGACCTCCCACACCTGGCTAAATCTCCAATGACCTCCCACACCTACCTAAATCTCCAATGACTTCCCACACCTGGCTAGATCTCCAATGACCTCCCACATCTAACTAAATCTCCAATGATTTCCCACACCTAACTAAATCTCCAATGACCTCCCACACTTAACTAAACCTCCAATGACCTCCCACACCTGGCTAAATCTCCAATGACCTCCAACACCTAACTAAATCTCCAATGACCTCCCACACCTAACGAAATCTCCAATGACCTCCCACACCTAACTAAAACTCCAATGACCTCCCACACCTAACTAAATCTCCAGTGACCTCCCACACTTAACTAAATCTTTAATGGCCTCCCACACTTAACTAAACCTCCAATGACCTCCCACACCCGACTAGATCTCCAATAATAACCCACACCTAACTAAATCTCCAATGACCCCCAACACCTAACTAAATCTCCAATGACCCCCAACACCTAACTAAATCTCTAATGACCTCCTACACCTAACGAAATCTCCAATGAAATTCCACACCTAACTAAATCTACAATGACCTCTCACACCAAACCAAATTACCAATGACCTCCCACACCTAACTAAATCTCTAATGAAATTCCACACCTAACTAAATCTACAATGACCTCTCAAACCAAACCAAATTACCAATGACCTCCCACACCTAACTAAATCTCTAATGACCTCCTACAACTAACGAAATCTCCAATGAAATTCCACACCTAACTAAATCTACAATGACCTCTCACACCTAACCAAATCACCAAATGACCTCCCACACCTAACTAAATCTCCAATGACCTCCCACACCTAACTAAAACTCCAATGACCTCCCACACCTAACTAAATCTCCAATGACCTCCCACACTTAACTAAATCTTTAATGGCCTCCCACACTTAACTAAACCTCCATGACCTCCCACACCTAACTAAATCTCCAATGACCCCCAACACCTAACTAAATCTCCAATGACCCCCAACACCTAACGAAATCTCCAATGAAATTCCACACCTAACTAAATCTACAATGACCTCTCACACCTAACCAAATCACCAATGACCTCCCACACCTAACTAAATCTCCAATGACCTCCCACACCTAACTAAAACTCCAATGACCTCCCACACTTAACTAAATCTTTAATGGCCTCCCACACTTAACTAAACCTCCAATGACCTCCCACACCCGACTAGATCTCCAATAATAACCCACACCTAACTAAATCTCCAATGACCCCCAACACCTAAACTAAATCTCCAATGACCCCCAACACCTAACTAAATCTCTAATGACCTCCTACACCTAACTAAATCTACAATGACCTCTCACACCTAACCAAATCACCAATGACCTCCCCACACCTAACTAAATCTCCAATGACCTCCCACACCTAACTAAAACTCCAATGACCCTCCCACACCTAACTAAATCTCCAATGACCTCCCACACTTAACTAAATCTTTAATGGCCTCCCACACTTAACTAAACCTCCAATGACCTCCCACACCCGACTAGATCTCCAATAATAACCCACACCTAACTAAATCTCCAATGACCCCCAACACCTAACTAAATCTCCAATGACCCCCAACACCTAACTAAATCTCTAATGACCTCCTACACCTAACTAAATCTACAATGACCTCTCACACCTAACCAAATCACCAATGACCTCCCACACCTAACTAAATCTCCAATGACCTCCACACCTAACTAAAACTCCAATGACCTCCCACACCTAACTAAATCTTTAATGGCCTCCCACACTTAACTAAACCTCCAATGACCTCCCACACCCGACTAGATCTCCAATAATAACCCACACCTAACTAAATCTCCAATGACCTCCAACACCTAACTAAATCTCTAATGACCTCCTACACCTAACGAAATCTCCATGAAATTCCACACCTAACTAAATCTACAATGACCTCCCACACCTAACTAAAACTCCAATGACCTCCCACACTTAACTAAACCCTCCAATGACCTCCCACACCCGACTAGATCTCCAATAATAACCCACACCTAACTAAATCTCCAATGACCTCAACACCTAACTAAATCTCTAATGACCTCCTACACCTAACGAAATCTCCAATGAAATTCCACACCTAACTAAATCTACAATGACCTCCCACACCTAACCAAAATCACCAATGACCTCCCACACCTAACTAAATCTCCAATGACCACCCACACCTAACTAAAACTCCAATGATCTCCCTCACCTAACTAAATCTCCAATGACCTCCTACACTAGAAAAATGACGGATAACAGCCCACACAAAGACGAATCATCAATGATTTCCCATAGCTAGCAAATCCTTGATTATATTCCTAGGTAATTTTTGCATGGTTTTTAAAACGCTTTTGCTTGTCAGGAAGTATTTTCGCCAACATCTGGTATAATTGCATGAAGGTCACACTGTCTTTCCAGGTGTGCATTATAGCTTGGGGGGCAAACGGACTTTGCATGAAATTTGTTTTTGCTTCAACTGCTCTCCCCCCCCCTCTCTCTCTCTCTCTCTCTCTCTCTCTCTCTCTCTCTCTCTCTCCTCTCTCTCTCTCTCTCTCTCTCTCTCTCTCTCTCTCTCAGATTCTGCTATGTAGAAAGAAATTATAATTACATCAAGGGCAGGCAGCTGTTAAATATTCTAAGTGCTCATTAACCCTGTAATATGAGAGAGAGAGAGAGAGAGAGAGAGAGAGAGAGAGAGAAGAGAGAGAGAGAGAGGAGAGAGAGAGAGAATTTTCATTCCGAAATGCCGGTATCACAAAATTTAGTACGGTTGATATAAAATAAATCATTTCAAATTTTGGGAGTGAATTGTCCGGTTTGAAAAAACAAAAATAACGTTACATCCTGATTTATGTGACTCATTAAAGTGAATGCTACACAACTGTTAATGAGATCTTGGATTTCAGAGGCAACGAAGCTTTCTCAGAGGAATATTTGAACCCTTCGTTTCATGAACTGTATCCCTTAATCAACAAATTCCCCTCAGTAATAAAATTTAAACTTATTGTAATAGATTATTGGAAATGTCCCTGCTGTCATTCTCTTGGAGGGGAGTTCGATACCCGCTCAAGCTAGATAGTTTCTAATAGTGTCTGCATCCTTCTTCTGACCTAGAGATTTGGTGTTTGGGGAAGCCAATGATCTATCATTGCCTGGCCCTCCCTGGTCCTAACCTGATGGATAGTTTGGCTTGGCCGCTGATCATATGTAGGGTCAGTTTCTAGGGCATTTGCCTCTGCCATTCATAAGTGACCCTTAAAAACCTTTAAACATTTTATTCCTTTATAATTTTATAGTCGTTATTTTCTAAGTCATGTTTGATAAAGACACTTCGGTAGAGTGGGCCACAAGAGTCCCTGGTACATCTCGCTCCATAGAAGTGCACCGTGTCACAACCTTACTGCGCGGCGAGTTCCTGCATTTAGCCCCACCCACCGCCACTGTCATCTCTCATTACAGCATCTGTTTGGGTACTCGCCGCGCAGTAAGAGTGTAACGGTACACTTTTTCATAGTGAGGTATGCCAAGAATTCCTGTGTCCAACAGTACCATCAACCTAACAAAAGTCATATTCTTCGGCCATACAGAACACTCCTGTGACTGCTCCAATAGAAACTGATTAGAGTCAAATCTCTTCTATCCCATCATTTATCAGATTTTCCTTTAGGCTTCATTATCAAGACTTCTCTCCTCACTTTCGCTTTCTAAAAGTCCCTTTTAGGAAATCTCTCTTAGTCAAGACCTGTTTAAAAAGTTGGAAACCAGATTGGCTTCACAATAATGAACCATATTAGACTCTGGTTACGACAACACAAGCACTGACACGGAATCTGACCGACTTTTTAAAAGTTAAACGAGACTGTTCTCAACGCTCTATCTATTTACGTGTCATTTTCCCAGTGCCGAGAGACAGAGGGATACGACCATTGTATCACAAGGACGATCTTATTTTGTATCGAGCAGTTTCCGACAATTGGAGTCGGCTCTGAGAAGAAAAAAAGATTTTTCAACTGTGGGTGATCCCTTGTTCGATAAACCTACAAGTGATTATTGAGCCTAATTAATATTACTAGTATTAGTAGGCCTACAAAATGTAATATAGTTAACATTTGCATTTCTCGTTAGATTCCATCCTTCATAAAGACACGATTCTATGACAGCATCTTTTTTCCCTGTTAGTATATTTGTGTCACACCAACACAGCATCCGCACAAGACAACGAGCTCGGATTTGAAGTTTGCAATAAACTTGCCGGAGATGGCCTTTCTCTCTCTCTCTCTCTCTCTCTCTCTCTCTCTCTCTCTCTCTCTCTCTCTCTCTCTCTCTCTCTCTCTCTCCTAAAATAAGGCACCATCTTATTGAGTTCTCTTCTGGAACGATCTCTATCTTTTTCTCTCTTCAATTTTCCCTCTTTTTGTCGTCATTCTGAACTATGCTTGAAGCTGGCGATAAAGTGTCATTTATAATGATTCTTCGCTTATTCAATCCTTAAATCAACATTTTTGGAAGAGAGAGAGAGAGAGAGAGAGAGAGGAGAGAGAGAGAGAGAGAGAGAGAGAGAGAGAGAGAGAGAGAGAGAGAGAGAGAGAGAGAGGAAGGATTCAGCGAGAAGGAAAAACACCAATAATGATTTGTGTCGTCAATTATTATCTACGTTTGTCATCATCATATCCTTCGCCTATTGACGCAAAAGGCCTCGGTTAGATTTGTCAGTCGTCTATATCTGGAGCTTTTAATTCAAAACCTATCCATTCACCATCTTCTACTACACGCTTCATAGTCCTCAGCCATATGGACCTGGGTCTTCCAACTCTTCTCGTACCTGGAAGAGCTCAGTCAAATGTTTACCGCCCTCAAAATTATTTCCGAGTTGTGATAGCGTGACAAATATCACAGTCATATTCTTGAACTATTTCACATATTGTTACATTTACACTTTAAATTTAAATTATATGGGTTTAAACGTTCCAGGGGATAACCCGGGAACAATAAAGGTAGCCATACTTGAGAGAAAGTAGTCAATAATTGATTGATTTATTCACACTAAAGAATATTGTCAATTACTCTGAATTGTTGACATAAATACGGTGCTTAACCTCTCGTTTTGGGGATCGTCATCGTTACCAACATACGCAGCTTCGATTTTAGTGTTTATGTACAGTAAATTTATATACTTTTACTATTATAATAATTTATATGCAAGTGTATATATGTACACAGTATATAGTGTATATACATACATACATACACACACACACACACACACATATATATATATATAATATATATATATATATATTATATATATATATATATATGTGTGTGTGTATGTATGTTTATATATAATGTGTATATATACACATATACAATATACAGTATATATATATATATATATATATATATATATATATATATATATATATATATATATATATAATGTGTACATATACACTTGCAATATACAGTATATATATATATATATATATATATATATATATATATATATATATATATATATATATATGTATATATATATATATATATATATATATATATATATATATATATGTGTATATATATATGTGTGTGTGTATATATATATATATATATATATATATATATATATATATATATTATATATATATATATATATATATATATATAATGTGTATATATACACATACAGTATATATATATATATATATATATATATATATATATATATATATATATATATATATATATATATATATATATATATATATATATATATATATATATATGAGACTTACGATATATCCCTAATGAAAATATAAAAATAGATGATATCATCTTATTATTCTCTAACCCATTTTTCTTCCTTTATTTTATTTCCATTCCCACTTCATTCTTAAACAGTACCCGACTCAGACGTCTATTCCATTTAAGGAACAGACATCATCCAATCCATCACTCACACCTCAGGCGTCCTCGTGTCGTCTTGATGATAGAAAAATGTTTTAATGTTTGCGGGGGGAAAGAGGGCAATATACATGAAGTGTCCAGAATAGATTACTTCTGCTGCTGCTCCTTCTCATTCTCCTTCTGCTGGTTTAACTTAAATATCGCTACAAAGAGAATGCTTACGCAGAGTTTGTTATTGTATCTGCCTCTTCATTGCAATGGAAGAACTTTGCAGGGGGGCGCAATTGCCAGGAAAACTTTCCAGGAGGAGCGCTAGTGTCAGGAGAACTTTCCAACATGGCACCATTGTCAGGAGAACTTTCCAGGAAGGCGCCAGTGTCAGGAGAACTTTCAGGAGGTCACCAGTGTCGAAAGAACTTTCCAAGAGTGCGCCAGTGTCAGAGGAACTTTCCAGGAGGGCGCCAGTGTCAGGAAATTTTCCATGAGGGCGCCAGTGTCAGGAGAACTTTCCAGGAGGTCGCCAGTGTCGAAAGAACTTTCCAAGAGTGCGCCAGTGTCAGAGGAACTTTCCAGGAGGGCGCCAGTGTCAGGAAATTTTCCATGAGGGCGGCAGGGGCAGGAGACCTTTCCAGGAGGGCACTAGGGCCAGGAAAACTTTCCAGGAGGGCACCAGGGCCAAGAAAACTTTCCAGGAGGGCGCCAATGCCCTGAGAAATTTCCAGGAGGAAGCCAGTGTCAGGAGAAATTTCCAGGAGTGCGCCAGTGTCAGAGGAACTTTCCAGGAGGGCGCCAGTAGGTCAGGAGAACTTTCCAGGAGCACGTCAGTGCCAGGAGAACTTTCCAGGCGGGCACCAATACCTTAAAAATTTTTTCAGGGGGGGAGCCAGAGTCAGGAGAAATTTCCAAGAGTGCGTCAGTGTCAGAGGAACTTTCCAGGAGGGCGCCAGTGTCAGGAGAACTTTCCAGGAGCATGTCAGTGCCAGGAAAACTTTCCAGGAGGGCACCAATGCCATAAGAATTTTCCAGGAGGGAGCCAGAGTCAGGAGAAATTTCCAAGAGTGCACCAGAGTCAGAGGAACTTTCCAGGAGGGCGCCAGTGTCAGGAGAACTTTCCAGGAGCACGTCCAGTGCCAGGAAAACTTTCCAAGAGGGCACCAATGCCATAAGAATTTTCCAGGACGGAGCCAGAGTCAGGAGAAAATTTCCAAGAGTGCGCCAGTGACAGAGGAACTTTCCAGGAGAGCGTCATTGTCAGGAGAACTTTCTAGGAGCACGTTAGTGCCAGGAGAACTTTCCAGGAGGTCGCCAGTGCCAGGAGAACTTTCCAGGAGGGTCACCAGTGTCAAGAAAACTTTCCAAGAGGGCGCCATTGCCAGGAACACTTTCCAGGAGGAGTGCCATTGCCAGGAGAACTTTCCAGGAGGAGCGCTAGTGTCAGGAGAACTTTCCAGGAGGAGCGCTAGTGTCAGGAGAACTTTCCAGCAGGGTGCCAGTGTCAAAAGAACTTCCCAAGAGTGCGCCAGTGTCAGAGGAACATTCCAGGAGGGCGCCATTTTCAGGAAATGTTTCCATGAGGGCGGCAGGGGTAGGAAACCTTTCGAGGAGGGCACCAGGGCCAGGAAAACTTTCAGGAAGGCTCTAATGCCCTGAGAAATTTCCAGGAGGGAGCCAGTGTCAGGAGAAATTTCCATGAGTACGCCAGTGTCAGAGAAACTTTTCAGGAGGGCGCTAGTGTCAGGAGAACTTTCCAGGAGCACGTGAGTTCCAGGAGAACTTTCCAGGAGGTCGCCAGTGCCAGGGAAACTTTTCAGGAGGGGGGCCATTGCCAGGAAAACTTTCCAGAAGGGGCACCAGTGTTAGGAAAACTTTCCAGGAGGGCGCCATTGCCAGGAAAACTTTCCAGGAGGGCACCATTGCCAGGAAAACTTTCCAGGAGGGGTGTCATTGCCAGGAAAACTTTCCAGGAGTGTGCCAGTATCAGGAGAACTTTACAGGAGGGCGCCAGTGCCAGGAGAACTTTCCGGGAGGGTGCCAGTGTCAGGAGAACTTTCCAGGAGTGTGCCATTGTCATAGAAACTTCCAGGAGTGTGCCAGTGTCAGGAGAAGTTTCCAGGAGTGTGCCAGTGTCAGAGAAACTTTCCAGGAGGGCGCCAGTGTCAGCAGAACTTTCCAGGAGGACGTCAGTGCCAGGAGAAGTTTCCAGGAGGTTGCCAGTGCCAGGAGAACTTTCCAGGAGGGGCGCCATTGCCAGGAAAACTTTCCAGGAGAGCGCCAGTCCCAGGAGAGCTTTCCAGTAGGGCCGCCAGTGTCAGAATTTTCCAGTAGGGGTGGGGTCAGGTAAACTATGAATAGTACACGGGTTGATTTTGAAGGTTATGTAGGTCATTATTATTTCCCCTTTAAGGTGCAGATACCCCATTTTCTTTATACTCGAGTAGTCTGAGCACCGAGCAGTAATAAAACGAAGGTTCATGTTAGGGAAGTGTCATGTTACCAAGTTTCAGTTGTTAAGAAGGCTAAAGCCAATGATATTGCAGTATTTTGTTAAACCTGATCGATAATTGAAGGGGGTATTAACAAAGTGGTCACTTTTTAACGCAAGATAGCATGAGCAAGTTGAATTGATTTTATTATTATCATTATTATTATTGTTATTATTATTATTATTATTATTATTATTATTGTTATTATTAAAGTACAAGAGGTTCCATCACAAAACTTTTTGCTTACTCTGCATTATTTCCGTGGAAACACAGATTTCCATAGGACTTTCAAAACTTGAAAAGATTTGGGTTTTTCTCTATGGTTTTCCCTGGCTGACCAAGAAGGATTATATTATTTTGAATGCGTTGATTGTGCATTTTCTTTTAAATATGCAGTGCTATAGCAATACCGATTAGTTTATATGTTTAATGAGAAAATAAACCTGTCATTAGCGTCTTTGGTGCACTTTAATGCAATTTAAGGGTTTATTATTTTATATATATGCAGTATATATATATATATATATATATATATATATATATATATATATATATATATATATATATATATATATAGTATATATATATAAAGTGTATTGAAGTGTGGACCCTTTGTACAGTTCCCTCCGTCAACGAGTTGGAAGTAGTTTTACCCCTCTCTGTGTGTTTGTTTCTATTTTTGTTTGTTTGTGAACATGTTCCTGGCCACAATTTTAATCGTAGGGTAATGAAACTTGGAGGGATTAACTTAAGCAGATAGCTGGAAATGATTAAATTTTGGAAGGTCAAGGTCAAAGGTCAAAGTCACGGTCAAGCAAAATGTCCAATTCACGTAATCAGCCAAAAATTTGGACAACACTGTCACCGAGACCTCAAATGGGTTTATAGATTAGTATATGAAAATCCACGTCAATTGATACATGTTAAGGTCAAAGGTCAAGGTAGAGGAAGGCCTGTACTGAGTGTCCCTCTAGTTAGTCTTCTCATTGCTAAGGTTTATAATACGTCTTGTTATTTTAGTTTGTGCCTATTAGGAAATTCATACTTGAAATATTAATGAAATTAAAAGGACTTCATTATTTTAGGGAGATAGTTAATGACTATAAATGACGCAAGACTTAATAGAGAACATGAACAGGATGTACTATTCTGATTAGTCCGTTACACAGTCTATATATCCATATGATTAACACCCAAGTTCATTCATCAAAGTGCGAACCTGGGAGGGCCAGTCAATGGCAGCCGAGGACTTAGCTTAGGCTTCACCAAGGTCGGTGAGTTTGCAGACACTTTTAGAAGCCATTAGGCTTGAGCGGGTCTGGCACTACCGACTCGCAGAATGCAAGGCAGGGACGTTAACAATTGGCTACATCACCGTTCAGTAATATTTCTAAAGGATATTTCTACTAACTTTATTAAACACTTTTTTATGAAGAGATACATTTTTTTTTATTACAGCGATACGCATAATCATAACAGACTTTTCTAAAAAAAAAAAAAAAACATTTCTCTTTTTGAAATTCAACTTTGCAAAACTACGAACCAACATAAAAGATATCTTCCTGATAATGATGCGACTGAAAAGAGGGAGGATATGCATTCACAAAAATGGATTTGGAAAATTATTGATTTCTTTAAAATTTGCATACCATGTTCAAGTTTTTAGTAATTTCATATGAAATCTTCCATATATTTTGAAGAGCAATTTTCTGATTTATATATATATATATATATATATATATATATATATATATATATATATATATATATATAAAATATATATATATCCTATTTATATAAATATATATATATGTATACATATAAATATATATATATATATATATATATATATATATATATATATATATATATATATATATATAAATATATAAATGAATATATATATATATATATATATATATATATATATATATATATATATATATATATGTATATATATATATATATATATGTATATATATATATATATATATATATATATATATATATATATATATGTATATATAATGTATATAATATATATATGTAAATATGTATATATATATATATATATATATATATATATATATATATATATATATATATATATATATATATATATATATATATATAATATGTATATGTATGTATATATAAATATATATATATATATATATATATATATATATATATATATATCCTATATATAAATATATATATATATATATATATATATATATATATATATATATATATATATATATATAAATATATATAAATATATATATACATATATATATATAATGTATAATATATATATATATATATATATATATGTATATGTAAATACGTATATATATAATATATATAAATATGTATATATATTTATATTAATATATATATATATATGCATATATAAATTATATATATTTATATATATAAAATATATATTTATATATATAAAATATATAATGTATAAATATTTATATATATACTGTATATATATATATATATATTAATATATATATATATATAATATATATATTGTATATGAATATATATATATATATATATATATATATATATATATATATATATATATATAAATATGTATCTATATGAATATATATATATATATATATATATATATATATATATATATATATATATATACACAGTATATATATATGCTGTATATATATATATATATATATATATATATATATATATATATATATATATATATATATATATATATATTTATATATATATATGTACATATATATACAGTATATATATGTTCTATATGAATATATATATGTATAAATATATATATATATATATATATATATATAGATATATGTACAGTATATATATACTGTATATGAATATATATATAATATATATACAATATATATATATATATATATATATATGTATATATATATATATATATATATATATATATGTACATATATATTTTCATATACAGTATATAAATAGACATATATATATATATATATATATATATATATATATACATATATATATATATATATATTTATATATATATGTATATATATATATATATATATATATATATATATATATATATATATATATATATATATATTCATATGAATATATATATTTATATATATATATATATATATATATATATATTTATATATATATATATATTATATATATATAATGCACTTAACGCGTGTGCATGTGCGTGTGTATGCATATTTACCTAAATATTTATGTCCTTTTTAACGGGTCGCGTACACTAGTACTGTATGAAGTAAAGGAAATGCCTGCCGAAATAATTTCGCCCTTTACGCATGCTTAAGGTGGGCTGATTTTAGATCAGCTTCATAATACAACTATTATTCTACCTAAAAAGGGCTAAGAACATCCGTCCCCTTTGAACTATTTCTGTTAGACAAAGTACTAATGCCGTAAACAACACACGCCTGTCAACTCTCTCTCTCTCTCTCTCTCCTCTCTCTCCTCTCTCTCTCTCTCTCTCTCTCTCTCTCTCTCTCTGACGTGGTGCCATTATTCGGTCAAAAGATCCCTTAAAAAAGGGATCTCCGTGACAAGGTATTCCTCCCACTTAGGGTATTCATCGGCAATCTCTCTCTCTAGGGTATTCATCGGCAATCTCTCTCTCTCTCTCTCTTTCTCTCTCTCTCTCTCTCTCTCTCTCTCTCTCTCTCTCTCTCTCTCTCTCTCTCTCTCTCTCTCTCTCTCTCTTGAAAGGGGGATTATTTGTCAATTATCATGTGTCATCTCGTAACAGTAATGGCATACTCTTTTTCCTTTGACTTCTCGTAATCTTATATTAAATAGTAACTAGAGTCAATTCTTTTTAATGAGGCATATTTGCACCGACCGGCAGCGGTGCCCTTTTCGCTCAGAAAAGTTTCCTGATCGCTGGTTAGTTGGACAAGATAATTCTAACCAATCAGATAGCAGGAAACTTTTCCGAGCTAAAAGGGCACCGCTGCCAGTCGGTGTAAATGCACCTCATTAAAGAAATTGAGTATAGGTGTATTCGAATAATAAATTAGAAGTAATAATCTTAGTCATCGATTGGAGAGATCACCCAGTGCCGTCAGTGCTCCCCATGCGGTATCCTGTAGGCATTACTTAAGGATTCTGGTAGCCTTTACGTTATATTTATTTACTTCACATTGCCCAACTGATTAACTCTAGGGGTTTACCCTAGATGCACTTGAGCGCTGAATGGCATAACAGGCCCCAGCGCCTGGTTATACAGAATAATTAAAAAACATGAATCTATTACATTGTTTGGGTACCTAAAGAATCAATATTATTACCATTTTCTATCTCTTATGGCGGTTAGAGATGAGCGCACAAACCCATTTGTGCTCTAACTAGGACCAGGGAGAGCCAGGATATTTCTGGAGATTACTAAGCATGCAGACCTATGACCGACCCACAACAATAGGGGGACGGAGAGTCTGAAGGCCAATGGAAAACTTTTCGAGCCGTCAGCAGGACTCGAACTTCCGACCTATGACTCGTAAATCAGAAAAACGTTAACATTTAGACTACTATTACTTTCTATATATATATATATATATATATATATATATATATATATATATATATATATATATATATATATATATATATATATATTATTATTTTATTTCCTTTCCTCACTGAACT
>NC_090751.1:82872517-82890017 GCF_036898095.1 Palaemon carinicauda
CATATTTGAGTGTATGAAAATTCACGCCAATTAATACAGGTTAAGATCAAAGGTCATGGTCGAGCAAAAGGTCCAGAAATAAGCAGCCACGGCGGAGGTCTGCGCTATACTGAGTGCCCCTCTAGTTAATTTAGAGATTAATAGAAGAAGGAATAAAACAACACAAACAGTTATACCTACAACTAATTTCATTCTATTCTCTCTCTCTTTTTTTTTCTTTTTTCTTTTTTTTCTAGCCTTGCAATCGCCAGACTGGGGTTCGAGTCCCGCTCAAATTCGATAGTTTCTTTTAGTATTTGTAATCTCATTATCCTTGTGAGCCATGGATGGAGGTTTTGGGAGAGCCTATAGGTCTACCTGCTAAGTCATCAGTACCCATTGCCTGGCCCTCCCTGGTCCTAACCTGATGGAGAGTGGGCTTGTGCGCTGATCATATGTATATATGGTCAGTGTCTAGGGCATTATCCTACTTGCCAGGGCATTTTCACTGTTCCTTATCTCTGCCACTCATGAGTGGCCTTTGAATCTTTAAACCTTAATAATATGATATAAAATTAAAAACGCAAGATATACTGTATAAATGTGTATATATATATATATATATATATATATATATATATGTATATATATATATATATATGTATGTATACAGTATATACATATATATGTATATACACACACACACATATATATATATATATATATATATATATATATATATATATATATATATATATACAGTAGGTTCGTACGGATATTATTTTCCATATTATTTCTTTCACCATCGAATGCAATACAGAGAAAAAAACAATAATGATTGGCCTTGTCACTGTCCCTGTCCTTAACGAACTTAGCAGACCCATTTGTATCACTTAAATCCTGCTTCTCTGCTTTAATCTTGTATATAAGCAGATGAAGAAGTCCTTCTCTTAACTACATAATAAGAGGCATGATGCAGATTGAACATTGTCTTCTCTTATTTTCATTCCAAATTCCCGGTTGGTGTGATACGTTATTTAACTTGTCGTTAATTCTGGTGTAACTTCGTTTGCTATTGCATAATGTCATCGGTTGAGGAGCGACGAGAGATAGAAAAAAAAAGGGACTGAAAATGTAAGTCTTGTTTTTTTTCCATTCTTTATCTTTTTACAAACATTGAAACGCTTTGATGCGTATATATTTGTTGATATGATTTGACATGACACTTTCGTCAAAAATAGATCGGTACGGTTTCCACCTAACTGCCAAAGTGAGAGAGAGAGAGAGAGAGAGAGAGAGAGAGAGAGAGAGAGAGAGAGAGAGAGAGAGAGAGAGAGAGAGAGAGAGAGAGTTTTGAATTTACTAGGGCCTAATTTCTGATTACAATTCAACTAGCCTTTTTCAATAACACAACGCACTCTTGATAGATTGCATGTTTGACCGTGATAAGTTAGAGACTCAGTGTGTCAATTTATTCCGATAGAAGGAGAGATGTCGTACTTGGTATATCAAATCTCTTATGTTTATTCATACGAAGGACCAACAGGCCACCCACTACCCGCACGCAGTCACAATTCTTCCTATTATTCATGTTATTCATGTAAGGGCTTATTGGTGCTTGAAAGCTGAAGGAGATCTTTCATACCTAAAGGAAGCATACATCGTAAGAGTTGGTTATTCTTTGCAGTATCAAGGAGAGAGAGATAAGAGGATTGATTTGTGTCGTCAGAACATCGGTAAGAGGAGATTAGACAGAATACGGTACGGATAATTGAGTAAGAAGTATTGCCATTAGATTCACCAGCCTTCTCCAGAAGCAAAGACCTATCAAGATAAGTGAGTTGATGTCCTAAGCCTCCAGAAAGTCTTTCGCTGGTAATAAATAAGTATTGTCCAACTACAAAGGGATAAGACTTGCTTCTTAATTGCAGTGCTGCTATGTTTTCTATCCTACCAGCCAGTCGATTCACACGTTCCTTACTATACGGGAAGATATGGACACGGTACTCAAAAAAAAAAAAAAATAAAAAAAAAAATAAATAAATAACAGAACGACCTTATCTATACCTGATTGTCATCGTATTCCTTGAAGAGCAATATATTGTGGTAACGAAATAAGAGAACGACTCTGATCACCTTTAAAACTCCAACATTTGTAGCTAGACTACAATGTCAGTAGAGGAGGTTTATGGATGAAGATTCACTTCTCTAAGTCACAACAGACATTGAGGATATGATGAGTAGCAGATGCAAGGGACACAAAAATGCCCTTGAGACCAACCTTACGTAAATATGATCAGGCCTGGATCCCTATCTCCACCCATGTGAGAACCAAGGAGGGTTAGGCAATGGCTGCTGGGGGCTCTTAACCCCTAGATCTTTAGCACACATTAGGAGGGTTCAAACTACTGGCCTGTAGGATGACAGTCAGATGAACCAAAATTAGCCCATTTTAAGAGTTATTATATTAAATATGCCCATGTATCAAATACTACTATAGTCCTGCCATTTCTTAAAGGCACTCACGCGTAACTTACAGAGGAATGTCTACGTTATTGCATGGTTGACTGAGATATGGCAACCCAGTAACAGGGTCTGAGATATGACAGGGTAGTAACGAGGGCGGAGTTTCAGGAAGACAGAACCAAGTGCCTTGATGAAATACGAGGACTGTAACGAAATGTCACTGTCATATTTTTTTCCTGTGATTGATAGAATTAAACTTGAAGAATCTTATACGCGTATTATGCATCAATAAACCAGAACATCTCAGATGTTTATCTTAATATAGGTATGTCGAGGGCTAAAAATACTCTATTTACCAGATCATTATCAGTAGCAGCAGCATTACTAGAATGGACATTAAGGAATACTTCTTGTATCATCATCAGGTGTAAGAAGAGTAGTGTTTCTCATCAAACTCCCCTATTGAATCCATCAAATTCACAATGAAGACATTCCTAGAAACCAAATTTGTGGGTTAGAGTTCTCTTGCTTGTTGGTACACTCGGGCACACTACTCTATCTTGTTTCTCTTCCTCTTGTTTTGTTAAAGTTTTTATAGTTTGTTTAGGATATATTTATTTTAATGTTGATACTGTTCATAAAATACTTTTTTTTCCTTGTTTCCTTTCCTCACTGGGCTGTTATCCATATTGGGGCCCTTGGGCTTATAACATCCTGCTTTTCCAATTAGGGTTATAGCTTAGCAAATAATAATACTAATATTGATAATAATAATAACAACAACAACAACAACAACAGTATTTCAGTGAGGAATATGAGTTAGAACCATTGTTATACGTCATAGCAGTTGTATCGAAAGCCCGAATAGAAACAATGTTCTAAAAGAAAGTCACTGTCTAAAGAGCGTGTCAGACATTCCCTCACACCAGATGTGTAGAGACCATGGACAGATCTCACCAGCTTCAAAATATTCAGAAAGTTGAATTATTGGATACATCTCCCCACGGTTCAACAGTTTCGTGCCTTAAAGCAACACCCTCAACCAAAGTCCCCTAACTTATCCACCCCTCATAACGAGGTGTTGAAATGTGACGCTGATGAAGTGTTTCATTGGAGACTTGATTTTAACAAGGTAATTAGTCGAAGGTATACTAATTTCTCTCTCTCTCTCTCTCTCTCTCTCTCTCTCTCTCTCTCTCTCTCTCTCTCTCTCTCTCTCTCTCTCTCTCTCTCTATATATATATATATATATATATAGTATATATATATATATATATATATTTATATATATATGTATATATATATATATATATATAGAGAGAGAGAGAGAGAGAGAGAGAGAGAGAGAGAGAGAGAGAGAGAGAGAGAGAGAGAGATAAGTATATATATATATATATATATATATATATATGTATATATATATATATATAGTATATATGATACATACTGAATATACATATATCATCCTTATCAACCTTTACAACGGTAGTCCACTGCAGAACAAAGGCCTCAGACATGTCCTCCCTCTTGCTTCTATTTATGTTCTTTTTATGCCAGTCTATACCCGCAAACTTTCTTAGTTTGTCAAACCATCGTCTTCTCTTCCTTCCCCTGCTTCTATTGCAATCTCTAGGGAGCTATTCTGTCATTCTTAATAGCAATCTATTATCTTTCAATCTAATTATATGTCCTGCTCATGTCCATTTCTTCTTCTTACAAGTGGTTAGAATATCCTCTACTATGGATTGCTCTCGTATCCATGTTGCTCTTTTTCTGTCTCTTAGTGTTATTCCCATCATTATTCTTTCCCTAGCTCTTTGAGCTGTAACTTACGGTCTATTAAATATTTTATTCCTGATTTAGATATTAATCTTTGGCACCGTCGTTCAATTAGTTATTATGCATGTTGCATAAGATTTTTCATAACTCTGACCATCCTTTACATTCAGATCTCCCTGGACAATTCTGTCCTGTTCGTAATACTAGGCAGGCAGTTAATGCTAATAGACAGGCCTTCTCCATCATGAGACTCAATACTACACAGTATTCTAGAAGTTTTATTCCAGCTGTTACAAAGTTGTGGAATGATCTTCCTAATCGGGTAGTTGAATCAGTAGAACTTCAAAAGTTCAAAGTTGGAGCAAATGTTTTTATGGTGACCAGTCTTTTTATAGTTTATATCTGACATATCTGTTTTTGACGTTGTTAATAGTTTATATAGGACATATCTGTTTTGGCGTTGTTAATCTTTTTAGAATGATTTATTGTTAATTTATTTTCATCATTTATTTATTTCCTTATTTCCTTTCCTCACTGGGCTATTTTTCCCAATTGGAGCGCTTGGGCCTATAGCATCTTGCTTTTCCAACTAGGGTTGTAGCTTGGATAATAATAATAATAATAATAATAATAATAATAATAATAACTAGCATATGTTCTAAGGCTTTATTAAGGCTCCAAGTTTCTGATGCATAAGCTGATATTGGTAGGACTATCTCATTGAATACTTTTCTTTTTAGAGAAAATGGCATTTTACTTTTCATAATCTCATTTTGTTTACCAAAAGCTCGCATCCCTTGCTTATGCTTCTTTTAATTTCGGTCTCATGTCTTTGGGAAACACTTACTGTCTGTCCTAAGTACGTATATTCATTAACAATCTCTAGAGGTTCGTCAATAACCCATATTTTTTGTCTCTCTGCAATTATATTAAATATTATCTTAGTTATACTTGAATATTCATTTTCAGTCCTACTGTACATTTCTGATTTCTCTATTCAAATCTTTTATCATCTTTTGCAATTCTTCTCATTATTGATATGCAAACCTCAAGTTGTTAAGGTATTCCCCATTAATATTAATTCCTAAATTTTTACAATATACATTTGTAAAAACTTCTTCGAGGCATGCTGTGAATAATGTATATATATATATATATATATATATATATATATATATATATATATATATATATATATATATATATTGTGATATAATTTCTAGTAATTTATTTTATAACCACATTTTGTAAATATTGTTACAACCTTAGACTTTCCCACTCACACGTTGTTTGGTTTATATATATGTGTGTATATATATATATTATATATATATATATATATATATATATATATATATATATATATATATGTGTGTGTGTGTGTATATATATATGTATATATATTTATATATATATATATATATATGTGTGTGTGCATATATATATATATATATATATATATATATATACATATATATATATATATATATATATATATATATATATATATATATTCATTTATATATATATATATATATATATATATATATATATATTGTGGTGTCATTTCTAGTAATTGATTTTAAAATCACATTTTATAAATATTCTTACCCCCTTAGACTTTCCCACTCACACGTTGTTTGGTTTAGATCTTGAAAACGTTCAATTATTGTTTTAGATAAATTTCTTTCCAAAAAAAATTGTCATGTAATAACACTCAAGTTATTTTTTACCAAAGAAGTATATAACGTAATAGTATTTATGGTAGTATTTATTGAAACGGGATAACTTTTACAACTGCCATGGTTAAAGAAGTATTTTAAATGCTTTCATCAGATTCCAAGGAGCTTTTGTGAAATGTACACGTTAAAGTGATGTATATTATTAACGTTAGTTTGGGATTTAATCAAGTATTTTAACCATTGACGATAGTGAAGTTTATATCTATATCCACTTTGAAAGTAATAAAAAATGAAACATAATTCATCTCGAATTGGAAAATATTGGTTTGTTTTGAAATGATTTTTCTTACCTTTATATCCCAGAAATTTGGTGAAAATTAAGTCGTATATTTCACTTCTCGCAAATGTTTCTTCGTTCGCACATTCAGAGAGTAAATGCAATTACTGGCAGTTGAGAGATTATTTCGTTTTCTTGTTTTGATAGTTAAGATTAATCCACGTGCGACGGATTGAGCGATGTTCACTAAGGACTTTAAACATATGATTGTATTGTAAATCGCAAAAGATGTTAATATTTGAATTTATTTACAATTTCGTCACCTTCAATTCCTCAATCACACGAAGAAACATCTTAAACATCAACGCTGGCAGCTAGAGGGGTTTTCCTTTTCTCTCTCTCTATCGATTCCTCTCAGAGGAACACCTCGAAAACAAGGAAAATCATCCAGCTTTAATCCCCAGACCTACAGGAAGGTCTTGACTAATCCCCATCTCGGGAGCGTGTTTCGCGCCGATTCGAGCGCCCAGATGCTAATTGTGAACTAAAGTCCGGTTTACAACGGCGTCGCATAGGCGCCCCAGAGGAGGAGTTTTGGCCCAAGTTGCCAACTTCCAACGCAGAAGAAGAGCATGAGATGACTCATCGCTGGTATCGCGGTTCGAAGTTTGAGAAATTATTGGATTGAGAAATCTGTAACGTATGGATTCGAAAATCATAGTCCTCAGCCATGTAGGTCTGGGTCTTCCAACTTTTCTAGTGCCTTGTGGAGCTCAATTGAAAGTTTGGTGGACTAATCTCTCTCTGGCTATCTTTGATGAATTTAGGCAATGAATCCTCTATGGACTCATCATATCCTAGAAGGAAATAGTATTCATATAGATGTAATCTCATAATCAGCATATGCTTAATACCATTTATTGTTCTTATCATTGTCATTATTGTCGTTGTTGGTATTATTAAGGTTGATGTGGCCTATTGGTAACGCCTCTGCCTGGTGATCGCCAGACTGGGGATCGAGTCCCACTCAAACTTGATAAGTTCTTATAGTGTCTGCAGTCTCAACAAGCTGAGTCATCAACAGCCATTGTTTGGCCCTCCGTGGTCCTAGCTTGGGTGGAGAGGGGGCTTGGGCGCTGATCATATGTATATATGGTCAGTCTCTAGGACATTGTCTCTGTCTCTTAGCTGTGTCATTCATGAGCGTCCTTTAAACCCTTAAACAGTGTTCGTAATTATATTTCAGATATGAACAAGGATTTTTAATGTAAATTTCATTGCTGAAGCTCAGCCAAATTGAAGCTTCAGTATCTGAATACAATTATTTGAATTATATAAGATGCCATTTAACTTTCATATTGGTCATGACCACTAATGAAATGCCGAATTTTAAGTATCTTGAAAGCTGATCATATATTTCCAATTAAGAAGTAACTGGAAAAAGATTAACCGGCGATTTTAAAAAGAAAATCCACATGAGTTTCTTATAAAACGGCATTTACAAAAATAGTAGGCATAAAAAATGCACACTCCTTGCATTCCAAACATTACTAAATAAAAATAAATAGAAGCTCTCAACATTTCACGGTGTTATTCTACTAATAATGAAAGGTCCCTAGTCCTGTTTGAATTTATTTTACATCAAGTTTTTCAGTAATTTTATTTGATAATAATCGGAACATTCCCAAAGTCAAAGCAACCGTCTATATTCGTTTCTAAATCAGTTGTAAAAGTGCTTTTGAAGTCAGTCAAAAACAATTATAACTAAAGGGGCTCTCAGTAGAGGGAAGACCTCCGCACGGCAGCTTTTTTTTTTCTCGTTGGCATGGATTTTTATAAATTCAGATGTGAACCAAATTTGAAGTCTCTGTGACAACGATGTGCAAACTTATGGCTGATTACGTGATATGGACTTTTTCTCGTCCGTGGCCTTGACCTTTGACCTTCCAATATTTATTCATTTCCAGCTCTTTACACAACAGTTTAAGAATCCTGCAAGTTTCATTAGTTTACGACTAAAATTGTGCACGTATGGTTGATGACTGATATTTGACCTTTTGTTTGACCTTGACCTTGGACTCGACCTTGACCTTCGACCTTAATATGTATTAATTGTCATGGATTTTCATACACTCAAATATGAACGAAGTTTGAAGTCTCTGTGACAACGATGTCCAAACCAATGACTGATTACATGAATTGGACATTTTGCTTGACCGTGACCTTGACGTTTGACCTTGACCTTCCAAAATTTATTCATCGGCAGCTTTTTGCATAACCGTTAATCCATGCAAGTTTCATTACTCTATGAATACAATTATGGCCAGGAACCTGTTCACAAAGAAACACACAGAAACACACAAACAGGGGTGAAAACATAACCGCCTTCCAACTTCGTTGGTGGAGGTAATTAAACTTTAATGAATATATAACAAATATTGACATCCTTAACGATTAAAAAAAATTAATACAAAGGGTTCAACTAATACTGATAAGGAATAATATTGATAGAATCTAAGCTAAGTGTAATACCCGAAAGCAGTCTGCCAAGCTAAGTGTATCACCTGAAAGCAGTCTACCAAACTAATTGTATTACATGAAAGCACTCTACCAGAATAATTGTATAACCTGAAAGCAGTCTACCAAACTAATTGTATCACCTGAAAGCAGTCTACCAAACCAATTGTATCACCTGAAAGCAGTCTGCCAAGCTAAGTGTATCATCTGAAAGCAGTCCTCCAAACTAATTGTATCAACTGAGAGCAGTCTACCAAGCTAAGTGTATCACCTGAAAGCAATCTGCCAAGCTAAGTGTATCACCTGGAAGCAGTCTACCAAACTAATTGTATCACCTGAAAGCAGTCTGCCAAGCTAAGTGTATCACCTGAAAGCAATCTGCCAAGCTAAGTGTATCACCGGGAAGCAGTCTACCAAGCTAAGTGTATCACCTGAAAGCAATCTGCCAAGCTAAGTGTATCACCTGGATGCAGTCTACCAAGATAAGTGTATCAACTGAAAGCAGTCTGCCAAGCTAAGTGTATCACCTGGAAGCAGTCTGCCAAGCTAAGTTTATCACCTGAAAGCAATCTGCCAAGCTAAGTGTATCACCTGGAAGCAGTCTACCAAGCTAAGTGTATCAACTGAAAGCAGTCTGCCAAACTAAGTTTATCACCTGAAAGCAGTCTACCAAACTAATTGCATCACCTGAAAGCAGTCTACCAAACTAAGTGTATCACCTGAAAGCAATCTGCCAAGCTAAGTGTATCACCTGGAAGCAGTCTACCAAACTAATTGTATCACCTGAAAGCAGTCTACCAAACTAAGTGTATCACCTGAAAGCAATCTGCCAAGCTAAGTGTATCACCTGGAAGCAGTCTACCAAGCTAAGTGTATCAACTGAAAGCAGTCTGCCAAACTAAGTTTATCACCTGAAAGCAGTCTACCAAACTAATTGCATCACCTGAAAGCAGTCTACCAAACTAAGTGTATCACCTGAAAGCAATCTGCCAAGCTAAGTGTATCACCTGGAAGCAGTCTACCAAGCTAAGTGTATCAACTGAAAGCAGTCTGCCAAGCTAAGTGTATCATCTGAAAGCAGTCTACCAAACTAATTTTATCACCTGAAAGCAGTCTACCAAACTAAGTGTATCACCTGAAAGCAATCTGCCAAGCTAAGTGTATCACCTGGAAGCAGTCTACTAAACTAATTGTATCACCTGAAAGCAGTCTGCCAAGCTAAGTGTATCACCTGAAAGCAGTCCACCAAACTAATTGTATCATCTGAAAGCAGTCTGCCAAGCTAAGTATGTACCCTGAAAGCAGTCTACCAAACTAATTGTATCAACTGAAAGCAGTCTGCCAAGCTAAGTATGTACCCTGAAAGCAGTCTACCAAACTAATTGTATCAACTGAAAGCAGTCTGCCAAGCTAAGTGTATCACCTAGAAGCAGTCTACTAAACTAATTGTGTCCCCTGAAAGCAGTCTGCCCAGCTAAGTGTATCACCTGAAAGCAGTCCACCAAACTAATTGTATCATCTGAAAGCAGTCTGCCAAGCTAAGTATGTACCCTGAAAGCAGTCTACCAAACTAATTGTATCAACTGAAAGCAGTCTGCCAAGCTAAGTATGTACCCTGAAAGCAGTCTACCAAACTAATTGTATCAACTGAAAGCAGTCTGCCAAGCTAAGTGTATCACCTAGAAGCAGTCTACTAAACTAATTGTGTCCCCTGAAAGCAGTCTGCCCAGCTAAGTGTATCACCTGAAAGCAGTCTACTAAACTAATTGTGTCCCCCGAAAGCAGTCTGCCCAGCCAAGTGTATCACCTGAAAGCAGTCTACTAAACTAATTGCTTCCCCTGAAAGCAGTCTGCCCAGCAAAGTGTATCACCTGAAAGCAGTCTACTAAACTAATTGTGTCCCCTGAAAGCAGTCTGCCCAGCAAAGTGTATTGCGTGAAAACACTCTACTAAACTAATTGTGTCTCCTGAAAGCAGTCTACCAAACTAAGAGTATCACCTAGTCAACCAAGCTAAATGCATCACCTGAAAGCAGTCTACCAAACTAATTGTATCACCTGAAATCAATCTACCAAACTAATTGTATCAACTGAAATCAGTCTACCAAGCTAAGTGTATCACCTGAAAGCAGTCTACCAAGCTAAGTGTATCACCTGAAAGCAGTCTACTAAACTAATTGTGTCTCCTGAAAGTAGTCTGCCCAGCTAAGTGTATCGCCTGAAAGCAGTCTACCAAACTAAGTGTATCAACTGAAAGCAGCCTACCAAATTAATTGTATCAACTGTAAGCAGTCTACCAAACTAAGTGTATCACCAGAAAGCAGTCTACCAAGCTAAGTGTATCACCTGAAAGCAGTCTACTAAACTAATTGTGTCTCCTAAAAGTAGTCTGCCCAGCTAAGTGTATCGCCTGAAAGCAGTCTACCAAACTAAGTGTATCAACTGAAAGCAGCCTACCAAACTAATTGTATCAACTGTAAGCAGTCTACCAAACTAAGTGTATCACCAGAAAGCAGTCTACCAAGCTAAGTGTATCACCTGAAAGCAGTCTACTAAACTAATTGTATCCCCTGAAAGCAGTGTGCCCAGCTAAGTGTATCGCCTGAAAGCAGTCTACCAAACTAAGTGTATGACCTGAAAGCAGTCTACCAAACTAAGTGTATCACCTAGTCTACCAAGCTAAATGCAACACCTGAAAGCAGTCTACCAAGCTAAGTGTATCAACTGAAAGCAGTCTACCAAGCTAAGTGTATCACCTGAAAGCAGTCTACCAAGCTAAGTGTATCCCCTGAAAGCAGTCTACCAAACTAAGTGTATCACCTGAAAGTAGTCTGCCAAGCTAAATGTATCACCTGGAAAGCAGTCTACTAAACTGATTGTATCCCCTGGAAGCAATCTGCCCAGCTAAGTGTATCAACTGAAAACAGCCTACCAAACTAAGTGTTTGACCTGAAAGCAGTCTACCAAACTAAATGCATCACCTGAAAGCAGTCTATCAAGCGAAGTGTATCACCTGAAAACAGTCTACCAAGCTAAATGCATCAACTGAAAGCAGTTTACCAAGCTATATGTATCACCTGAAAGCAGTCAGCCAAGCTAAGTGTATCACCTGAAAGCAGTCTACCAAATTAAGTGTATCAGCTGAAAGCAGTCTACCAAACTAATTGTATCACCTGAAAGCAGTCTACCAAGCTAAGTATATCACCTGAAATCAGTCAACCAAACTAAGTGTATCACCTGAAAGCAGTCTACCAAACTAATTGTATCACCTGAATGCAGTGTACCACACTAAGTGTATCAACTAAAAGCATTCTACCAAACTAAGTGTATCACATTAAAGCCGTTGACCACACTAGGTGTATTAACTGAAAACAGTCTACCAAACTTAAGTGTATCACCTGAGAGCAGTCTACTACACTAAGTGTATCAACTGAAAGCAGTCTACCAAACTAAGTGTATCACATAAAATCAGTCTACCAAACTAAGTGTATCACATTAAAGCAGTCTACCAAACGAAGTGTATTACATGAAACATGAAAACAGTCTACCAAACTAATTGCATCACCTGAAAGCAGTCTACAAAAATAAGTGTATCACCTGAAAGCAGGCTACCATACTAAGTGTATCCCGTAGTGTACTGAGCTAAGTGTATCACTTAGTCTACCAAGCTGAATGTATCATCTGAAAGCAGTCTACCAAGCTGAATGTATCATCTGAAAGCAGTCTACCAAATGAAGTGTATCGCCAGAAATCAGTCTACCAAACGAAGTGTATCACCTGAAAGCCTTATATCAAACTAATTGTATCACCTGAAAGCAGTGTACCAAAATAGGTGTATCACCTGAAGTCAGTCTACCAAACTAAGTGTATCACATAGTCTACCAAGCCAAGCGTATCACCTGAAAGCAGTCTACCGAACTAAATGTATCACCTCGTCTACCAAGTTAAGTGAATTACCTGAAGGCAGTCTACCAAATTATGTGTATCATCTAGTCTACCAAAATAAGTGTATCACCTGAAAGCATTCTACCAAACTAAATGTATCACCTAGTTTACCAAGCTAAGTGTCACCTAGAGGCAGTGTACCAAACTAAATATATCACTTCATCTACCAAACTAAGTGTATCACCTAAAAGCAGTCTACCAAACTAAGTGTATCACCTGAAAGCAGTTTAATATACTAAGTGTATCACGTGAAAGCAGTCTACCAAACTAAGTGTATCACCTAGTCTACTAAGCTAATTGTATCACCTGAAGGCAGTCTATCAAATTAAGTGTATCACCTTAGAGTAGTCTACCAAACTAAGTGTATCACCTAGTCTACCAAGCTAAATGTGTCACCTGAAGGCAGTCTACCAAACTAAGTGTATCACTTAGTCTTTCAAGCTAAGCGTATCACCTGACAGCAGTCTACCATACTAAATTTATCACCTATTCTGCCAAGCTAAGTGTATCACCTGAAGGCAGTCTACCAAACTAAGTGTATCTCTTGAAGGCAGTCTACCAAACTAAGTGTATCACCTAGTCTACCAAAATAAGTGTATCACCTGAAAGAAGTCTACCAAACTAAATATATCACCTCGTCTTCCAAGCTAAGTGTATCACCTGAAGGCAGTCTACCAAACTAAGTGTATCACCTAGTCTACCAAAATAAGTGCATCACCTGAAACCAGTCTACCAAATCAGTCTACCAAGCTAAGTGTATCAGCTGAAGGCACTCTACCAAACCAAGTGTATCACATGAGAGTAGTTTACCAAACTAAGTGTATCACCTAATCTACCAAGATAAGTGTATCACATGAAAACAGTCTAACAAACTAAGTGTATCACCTGAGAGCAGTCTACCAAACTAAGTGTATCACCTAGTCTACCAAGATAAGTGCATCACCTGAAAGCAGACTACCGAACTAAGTGTATCACCTGAGAGCAGTCTACCAAACTAAGTGTATCACTTAGTCTACTGAGATAAGTGTATCACCTGAAAGCAGTCTAACAAACTAAGTGTATCACTTAGTCTACCAAACTAAGTGTATCACCTGAAAGCAGTCTCCAAACTAAATGCATCACTTAGTCTACCAAGCTAAGTGTGTCACCTGAAGGGAGTTTACCAAACTAAGTGTATCACCTTGAAGCAGTCTACCAAACTAAGTGTATCTCCTAGTCTACCATGCTAATTGTATCAATTGAAAGCAGTCTACCAAACTAACTGTATCACCTGTAAGCAGTCTACCAAACTAAGTCTACTATCTGGAAGTAGTCTACCAAAACAGAATATATCAGAAAGAGAAATATAGCCTGATATGCACTCGAGAAGCCACCGGAGATTACATAAACAAATTGGAGTCCATCCAAAAAATGATAGGTCTGGTTCCTTGGCACCAAGCCCACTCGAGACTCGGTCTTTTGGAAAGCAAGGAAAATTTCCATGTGAAAACGACTGAAAATGGGTCTCTCTCTCTCTCTCTCTCTCTCTCTCTCTCTCTCTCTCTCTCTCTCTCTCTCTCTCTCTCTCTCAACTTGGAATCATTCCCTTTCTCACACAGTTAAGAAACAGCTTCTAAAGAGAGAAAGCTTCTAGGTTAGGGGCCTAACTTATAAGCTCTCTCTCTCTCTCTCTCTCTCTCTCTCTCTCTCTCTCTCTCTCTCTCTCTCTCTTAAATTGGAATCATTCTCTCTCTCACATAGTTAAGACACACCATCTAAGGATTTCTCTAGGTTAGGGGCCTAACTTATAAGATCTCTCTCTCTCTCTCTCTCTCTCTCTCTCTCTCTCTCTCTCTCTCTCTCTCTCTCTCTCTCTCTTAAATTGGAACCATTCTTTCTCTCTCATAGTTAAGACACAGCTTCAAAGGAGAGAAAGCTTCTTGGTTAGAGGCCTAACTTATAAGATCTCTCTCTCTCTCTCTCTCTCTCTCTCTCTCTCTCTCTCTCTCTCTCTCTCTCGCTCTTAAATTGGAACCATTCTTTCTCTCATAATTAAGACACAGCTTCCAAGGAAAGAAAGCTTCTAGGTTAGGGGCCTAACTTATCTCTCTCTCTCTCTCTCTCTCTCTCTCTCTCTCTCTCTCTCTCTCTCTCTCTCTCTCTCTCTCTCTCTCTCTCTCTGTATGTGTTAAAGAACAAATTCATCTTTTATCAAGCTAGAATCACCATGACATAGAAATACTTATTCTTATGAGCAACTGATTTTCGCTCTTCTATTCAGTCTTCATAAAAGCGTAATTTCAGTGCAACCTAACAATCTGATTGTCATAAAACTCTGCTTATATTTTGTTCAGATATATCTGTAGAATCTTGGTCGTGATAGTTCTAATGTTGTTACTGTTCTTAAAATACTCTATTTTAATTGTTCATTCTTTGATTGTAGTTTATTCATTTCCTTGTTTCCTTTCCTCACTGGACTATTTTTCCCGATTGGAGCCCTTCGGCTTATAGCATTCTGGTTTTTCAATTAGGGTTGTAGCTTAGCTAGTAATAATGATAATATTAATAATGATAGTAATAATAATAATGATATTGTTATTATCATTATTGTTATTACTTGCTAAGTTACAACCCTAGTTGGAAAAGCAGGATGCTATAAGCCCAGGGGCCCCAACAGGGAAAATAGCCCAGTGAGGGAAGGAAAAATAAGGAAAAATGAAATAGGAACAGTATCAATACCAAAATAAATATCTCCCATATAAACATTAAAAACTTTAACAAAACAAGAGGAAAAGAAACTAGGTAGAACAGTGTGCCCGAGTGTACCCCCAAGCAAGAGAATCTAACCCAAGACAGTGGAAGACCATGGTACAGAGGCTATGGCAATACCCAAGACTAGAGAACAATGGCTTAATTTTGGAGTGTCCTCCTAGAAGAGCTGCTTACCATAGCTAAAGAGTCTGTTCTACCCTTACCAAGATTAAAGTAGCCACTGCACAATTGCAGTGCAGTAGTTAACCCCTTGAGTGAAAGAAGAATTGTCTGGTAATCTTAGTGTTGTCAGGTATATGAGGACAGAGGAGAATCTGTAAAGAATAGGCCAGACTCTTCGGTGTATGTGTAGGCAAAGAGAAAGTGAGCCGTAACCAGAGAGAAGGATCCAATGTAGTATTGTCTGGCCAGTCAAAGGACCCCATAACTCCCATAACTATTATTATTATTATTATTATTATTATTATTATTATTGTGGTGATCATGATGATGATGATGAAGATGATGATATTAATTGTATAAAAATATAATAATAATAATAATAATAATAATAATAATAATAATGATAATAATAATAATAATAATAATGATTTTTATCACTTTCCTACGAATTAGATCACATGTAATCCCATTAGTTTAGTTCGCTATTTCCTTATTTCATTATCCACCTTAAATATTCCGTAAACTAACTTACTGTTTATACTACATCTAAAGAATCTTGTTTATCACAAATTACTTTTTTGTAATTAGCATTTTTTTTTCTAATTCTACTCACAATAAAGAAAACAAGTCTATCATAATTCTATCATCATATCAACAAAATATTGCACAACTTTTTTTTTTCAGTGACTGTGACGTCAAATGAATCATAATCAGCCCTACGATCAATTAATCTCTTTAATCTTTCACTTGCGTTCCTTCCCACCTCTTGAAGTTAGCACAAAAACCATTTCTCTATCCCAAACTCCTTCCATTGCCATCACCCACTTCTATCCTACGCATATATTCCGCCCTCTACTGCCTATCCTAGTCTCTCCAATCTACTCTTAACTCAAATTAATCCTCGCCTGTTCTTATTCCATATTCTCTCTCTCTCTCTCTCTCTCTCTCTCTCTCTCTCTCTCTCTCTCTCTCTCTCTCTCTCTCTCTCTCTCTCTCTCTCTCTCTCGGCAAAATCATTGGTCTCATTGAAATTCATAGGCACGTTCTAACAACTTCCTCTCTATATGGAACTATTTTCGTGATGACTCCGACCAACCATTATGAAATATTTCTAAAACCATCCACTTAGTTTTTTCATAAATTGGATTTAAACCCCATCTCTCGTACGGCAGTAACGGCACCCTTTTTATCGTCATTATTGCTAGCATAATTTTTATTACTATTAAGCAGGAGTGGCAGTAATTGTAGTAGCAGCAGTAGTAAGATTTTGATTAATATAGTCTTCATCATTATCAATATCATTATTAGTATCATCACAATTATTGTTGGTATTTCCATCATCATCACCAATGCTGTACTTATTACTACCGTTTATGACGTCACCAACCGGGAGATCTTTACAGTGTAGTCCTCATGTTTATTTATTGATCTGTCGCCAGCATTTACCATTCCCATATCTTCCCAGAGAAAGACGCCATTGAACAAACGACCGAGTCCACTGTAACATGGACCAGATCCATCCCCTAAATGGACTCCAGGAAACCCTTGGATGTGGGGAAAAAAGGAGAACCAAAATATAGATGAATGGATACAGATTATAGTATTTTGGCAGCCATTTAGATCAAGGACGGCATCCCAAAAGGATATGGAAGACCATTTTAGAAAAAAGAACACTTTTTGAGGTGGGTGGGTCGGAGGGGGGGGGGGGGGGGGGGGATTCACGTCGGGCCTCAGCCAGGGACCAGATGGTTCAAGAAGAGTCAGACCAGAATATTCCTCCTTGCAGAAATGTCTCTTCTAGCGAGTGGCGCCTTGGCAGAGAATCGCGCGCGCTTTCTTCTGTCATTTTTTTCTGAAGTATAAGCTAGAGGAGATAATGGAACATAACCAGAGAGAGAGAGAGAGACAGAGAGAGGTGGGTGGGGGGGGGGGGGTTTGCCAGT